>NW_015164693.1:77717-87848 GCF_001447785.1 Gekko japonicus
GTCATCAACAAAGCTTACCAGGGTCCTGAGATCAAACTGCTCATTGTTCTTTTTGGTAATATGGTCAGGCTCTTAAAATGTGTTGTTGTTGTTGTTTTTAAATTTGTTAAATTTGTTGCCATTGATGGTGATGGAGAAGCGGGGGGCTGGAAGGACAACTTGGGAGGGGGTAGAGGATAGTCATTTTCATACAGTTGATTTGTTGAGTTATTGGGTGTCTGCCTAAGTGTTCCTAGAGAGAGGTTGTATTAACTTTTAAGCATGTTAGGCTACTTGTCTTTGGCTCCCTTCTATTTCACTTTGATTTGTAATACCTGCCCTCAGTGACAAATTTTCTAGTTAGGGAAGCTGCCAACGTGTATGACATATGTGAGGTTTCATAATGTATTCTTTTTCTGCTAGCTACAGAGAGAGGCAAAGAGCCAGGGCTTTTTTTTGTAGAAAAAGCCCAGTAGGAACTCATTAGCATAATAGGCCACACCCAACATCAGAAACTCATTAGCATATTAGGCCACACCCCTGACCACACAGCTCATTAGCATATTAGGCCACATCCCCATGCCTTTCCTTGGCTTGCCCGGGCGCCCCGCAGCTGCAGGGCACCCAGACAAGCCAGCCCTTGGACAGGCCACGAAAGGCACAGGAGGCATTTAAATGCTTCCCTGATCCTTCCAGGGCTCCCCCTGGCCCCCCTGCCTCAGAGTTGCCGGGGGGGGGGTCACTCTTCAGGCCTTCCCTCTGTAGCCACGCACACAGAGGTTTTGGCTGTAGTGGGCGTGGCCAGCTCTGAAGCCAGATGGAACTCTGTTCCTGTGCGTTCCTGCCCAAAAATAGCCCTGCAAAGAGCTAAGCAAGGTACTGAAGCTCTGACCACTAACACTCCCCCTCCATTCTCCACTGCCTTGTGAGATCTCACTAGGCATTGCCTGTGTACTTCCATTGCTTTGTTTGTGCAACCTTAAGGTCTAGAAACCTGCTCTTGGCTTTTTAAATGAAAGCTTGAAATTCTCAGGATGCTGAATGCTGGGCACAAAATTGGTTTTCCCCACCAACAGTATATGCACCTAGAGGCTCTAAAAGGGGGCATGGCTGTGACTGCTGAGCCTGACATGCAACTGGGAATCTAGCATTGTTGGCAGAATAGAGAATCGCTGGTTTCAGTGGCTCTTGTTTTAAGAGGCGGGCTCTAGCCCTCATGGTCACAGACGTTTGAGAGGGCTACAATGCTTGTGTCAGATAATAAAGAGCTACCCCAAAACTGTACGCCTTTAGACAGTTAATTATTCCTTCCCTCTTTCAGGGCCTTGAAATGATGCCATGGTTCTCCTCCCATATTCGGATTTTTTTTCCCCATGTGGCCTTTGCTTTTAGAGCTCCAGTAGGGTTGCCAACCTCCAGGTGGTGACCAGAAATCTCCTGGGATTACAACTGATCTCCAGGCAACAGAGATCAGTTCACCTGGAGAAATGGCTGCTTTGGAAGGTGAATTGAATGGCATTATACCCCATTGAGGTCTTTCTCCTCCCCTAGCCCCACCCTCCTTAGGCTCCACCCCCCAAATCTCCAGATATTTCCCAACCCAAAGCTGGCAACCCTTAGCTCAAGTGACTATCACAAAGCCTGCTTTAACCACACTTTTAACGAGCCTCTAGTTTAGCTTGTAGTGGAGCTATATTTCTCTCAGCTTGATGCCAGAATGGCTGGGTGCAGTTCTTTGGTCGTACGTGGAATCTCAGATGAATTACAAACAGGGATGTGAAGGCTTCCAGACCTCCACAATTGCACTGAAGGAGCACAAGATTCTTTTGAATTAAAAATGCGTTTCTAGCCATTATTGCTCTGAAGATAAGTGGGGTGGAATTTTAAGAGGGCAGAGCAGGACTTCTGTTCTTGAGGTGGGGCTTCAAGAGCATCTTTGCATGCAGAAGATGCCAGCACCTACCACTTAAAGGGTGGGGTAGCAAGTGCTGAGATGCCCAAGACCTTGGAAAGACACTTCTCAATGGAAGAGACAGTACAGAGCTAAATAGACCTGGTAAAAGCAAGTTCATATGATCATGTAAAACTGAGGAATTCAGGCAGACAAAATAGATGTACTTCAAAGATCATAATTCAGTTTCTAAAGCGGTCTGTCTGCACAGAATTTGAGTTCTTTAAGTTCAATTCATGTAAAGCTCTGGTTATAGCATAGTGTTCCAGCTTGGCTTAGAGGATAAACTTTTCCTGGCGTTTGTTCTGCATCCTGTGTGCACAGAATTCAATATTCATTTTTTCTCTCTCTGTCTCTCCAAGGGTCTCCACTGAGCAGAGGGTCCTCTTTCCAGGACACAGAGACTGAATCTTCGGGGGCTCCGCTACTTAAATATATTACTGGGAGGATGGACCTTGGGAGCGTGCACACAGCAAGGCCCAGCCCCTTGCCTGCCGCAGGCTCTCCGTTTTGTAAATGATGCATATGCTGCCACCATATTTTGTTTGTATTGCATGTGGGTGGAAGAGATGTACCATAGAAGCAATACAACAGGAAGAGGATATTGGGATTTGGCTGTGCCTTTTGACTACTGCCCTGATCCTGTTGCTGCTTTCTAAGTTCAATTCTGCTTCAAACGTGCCTTCGGATGACCAGCTCTGGTGCCTTGCGGATTACTTCCTGGATCACTTTTCTGCTCTTTCAGCTGTAGATTATATTGGAACGATGGGTTTTTGTTTTTTTTGATCATGTCTAATCGTTCCAGAGGTAAGATCTAAGGACTCCTGCTGCAGAGGCATCCATGCAGCTTGCAATGACGGGTGGTTGGTAACTGATTATTTGTATCCACATCTGTGATTTCTTTGAACACTATTTGCCAAAGGTACCTTACCTGTGCATTGGGTGGACTGCATCTAGAGAGCAAGTGATGGTGAATTGGACTTTAAGCCACATCTAAACTTTAGCCTCTTTCCATGAAGCTGCTGACTAAAAAAAACCCCAAACCAGTTGGTTTGGGTGCAGGTCAATTAGGCAAGGTTTGTCTTTATGGAGACCCCCGGTTCCTTTGTAGAACTACAATTCCCAGGATTCCTTGGCTAGGAGCTGAGATGATTAAGCTAGCTGGAAATGGCTGAAATGTGTAGCACAGGTGTGCCAGAGAAACTCCTGAATTATAGAGATCAAGTACACCTCTTTTAGAGCTGTCTCAGAGTCTTGTTGCCTCTACTTTAAGAGCCAAATCAGGTGACATACTAGTGAGTTAATGGACAGAGCTTTCGAGCATTTGTTGTTTCTTTAATATTTGCCGTGTGCAAGTCCTCAATTTTGATTGGGACTGGGAGGAGGAGGAGGAGGCATGTTTTCTCATGCCAGTTTTCCTTTCCTGAATCAGCCCTGTGGAGGTTCTCATACAAGTTTGCTCCATTTGAGCAAATAACAGCCCTGCAAGACTATTTCAGGTTGGTAAGACAGTGTGGATGGGGAAGATGAACCCTTCCATCATGCCAAGGTCTTGATCCAAACTGATGTCCTTTATGCCTGCTATATTTTTTTTGCTTGTTTTTAAGCTTTGCAACGGTGCATAACTACCAGTATTTTTTCCCCCTGAATTTATCCTAGATGGTAAAGAGCTGAGATAAAAATTGAGAGCTCTGTCTGAATGACCCACCTCAAGTGCAATCACAAGCCTTAAAATTTTGCAACTGCACAGAAGAGCTCTGTATGGAGCTGTCTACCAATAAATCTGTTTTCTCACAATACTGCTTGAGTGTTAAAATGAAACATGTCCACCTTGCATGGCAGAGCACAAACAGCAGCCCTCCTAGGTGTGCTCCCTCTCTGCCCTCCTCTCAGCTAATTATATTCCTTAATTATCTCTGCTGTGTGTAGGGGGTGTCTTTAACAATGAAGTTTACATACTGTGTAAGGAAAGAGACTAAAATCTTCATTGCATGCCGAAAATGCAAACCCCACCCATTGACTCTGCCCAGCTTCTCTACCTGATCCCCACCAGGATGTAAGTAACCTTTCAGAGGAAGTCTGGTTGGAAGATCCTATGCTGTCTTTTATTTTAAGCAAAAGATTGTTTTACTTGATTTAAAATAAAAGGCAAAGCTATTGTCAGGATGTTTCTCGTATCAGGAGGTTCATTTTTTAGGGATTACACCAAAATAAAGTATTTAAACTAGGGTTGCCAAATCCGAAGTTCTTACCGGCGGGGGGTCGTCCGGCCGTTCCTGGAGCTGCTGGGGGATGCGCGCGCGTGCTTTGCGCGCATGCGCCGCCAGGACGTCACCCGGAAGTGACGTCACGCGCGCCATTTGAGGGAAAAACTTTTTGTTTTCCCCTCAAATGGTGTGGCTCCGCCCCCAGCGTGCGACGTCACTTCCGGGTGACGCGCACGCGGGGGTGGGGTTTCCCCCGGGCCCCGATTCCGGCGCGCCAGGAATCGGGGCTCCGAAACGGGGGATTCCCCGCCCCCCGGCTGCATTTGGCAGCCCTAAATTAAACAGATGTCCAGTGACATCTTAAAGGCTAACATTTATTCCAGCAAAAATATTTTGAGAGTCAGAGCTCACGTAATCAGATGAATGAATTGGTTGACTATTTTTTGAGCTGGCATTGCTTAGAAGAAATTTTACAAAGGTCAAAGAGGTGTTTGTTTTAAATTGGGGTTTATTTTAAGTTTTCTTGTCTCATCGGACATTCTCCCCGCCCCGCCCCGCCCCCCCAGTAGGAGAGGCCCTTTTGGCCTCCCTACAGAGCAGTGTGTAGCAAGATTAAAGATTCTGTATGTAACTACTGCTCACCAAGCATCCAGTAGTATTGCTGCAAGAAAAAAAATGAAGATATAAAAACATAATTGTGTGCCACCAAGTCACAAGCAGCTTGTCGTGATCCCAGGACCATGGGGCTTTCAAGACAAAGAGATGAACAGAGGCTGCGGACACACGGCGCATTTGTCGCACTGACGATACGGATGGTAGGCGGATTTTCCGGGTGCGATCACACCGCAACATCTGGGAAGCATAGAGCTCCCGAGGCTTCCTGCCGAAGATGCGGAGTAAAAAACTAGTACCTCTGAGGTACTAGTTTCTGGAAGCCGTGGGGCAAGGGTGGGCGTCTGATCGCGTTTCCGGTAGACTTACGTGGCATCCGGCGCCTGCCGCTGTTCATCGCACACAAGGGGGTTTTTTGTCTCCCAAGTCTCCGCAGGTTGCACAACAGCGCCCAACAGTGCATGCGCACAAAGAGCGATTGCTAGTGCGATCGCGCGGCGCGGCTTCTGTGCTGCGCTGCAGGATACCCATCTGGTCGGCATCTCCCCCCTAACCATGGGACCTCGACCGGGACGTGTGCTCGGGCGGCCATGCAATTAGCCACGCCTCCCCCCCCCCCCGGTGATATCCGGCCCGTGTGACCGGGGCCAGAGATGGTTTGCCATTGCCTGCCTTTGTATAGCAACCCTGGACTTCCTTGGTGGTCTCCCATCACCAGGGCAAACCCTGCTTAGCTTTCCAAGCTCTGATGAGCACGGGCTATTCAGGCTGCTGCTCTAGATAAGGCAACTTTATTTAGCGGTATAGTTAGGATATATGCAGGTGAGGGCAAAACAGTTTTTATTTGAGCCCAATTACCTCTTTTTAGAGAACTTGTTTCTCCTTTGTCTTTGTTGCTCTTACAGTGCCCTCTCTGCTTTCTTTCTGGAAGAACATCACACATTCTCCTGCATGGGAAGGGGCATTCCTATTCCTACTTCTGTTGTACCACTTCAAGGGCTAACTTCTATAAGTTGCTTGTGACCATTTGCTTGCCTTGTGGCATACATGCAAGGTTAGACATTGGCAATAAAAACGGTCCCTGTGATCCAGAGCTTCATATACATAACTTTACCCACTATTGCAGGGGATATAGAAAGAAAAGGAATGTGGTTTTCTTTCTCTTCCTCTTTCCTCCATGTGTATCACAAACCAAAAGATCAGTTGAGGCTTTTGAAGCCTTATGGGGGTGGGTCCCGCACAGGAGGTGGTGCAGCTGTACACAGTTCCTATTGCTGAGCAAGAGTTCATACGGTTGGCAGGGTTTGGCATTCTCTTGTCCTCTCATCAATTTCTGAACCAATAACTTCTGGTATTCAGTCTCTTTTCCTCTCCCCCTTAAATTTGCACTCAACTGTAAATAGACATAGTAGACATAGTGATGGAACTCTGATTTGGAACTGATTGGAAATCTTCTAGTATTGTGGGCATCTTTTTCTTGCACAAGAACCTTGCTATGTCAAAAGGGAACCATTTGGAAAGGTTGGGAGGGTGAAGGCTTACTGAGCCCTGGATCACCGAATCCTATTTTGCCCTTGACAAGTAGATGGATGCTTTTCAAGATTCTGCATTTTTGGAAACAAAAAATACAATGTTCATTCCAATGTACAAAGGAGCAAAGGATTTATAAGAGCAGGTAAGAAGGTGTTAAGATTATGCTTTGTAAATACTGGCAAGTCTGTCTGCTGTTCTAAAGGTTGCTTCTGGTTCCACTTTGAAATAAAAAATGTATGTGTGTGTTTCTTAAATGTTGCAGTAAAAAGCCAGTGGCTCCCAATCCCAACCTTTTCAAGTATGGGGACCTGTTTTTTTCCATCAAAAATTTTCAAAGACTGCCCCACCTGATGAGTAGTTGTACTCTTATTATCTGTTTGAGAAAAAACAGAATGATAACCCAAATGACAATGCTTAGTGTGCATAAGGATTTGCAGACCCCTTTGCAATAGCTGAGGCCCCCAGGTTGAGAATCAGTGCCCTAGGCCTTAGGCAGTTTGTACAAGAGCCTGCTGTAGAGCTATTTTTGAGGTCGACATTCAAACTAAGTTTGTTTCCAGGAGATGTTGGTTCTGCAGAGTGCTGATTGGCTGGCTCTTTTTTGGGCAGCCAGGGAGCCATTTAGCAGCAGTGCAAGGTGCTTTTGGATCTCAGGCTGGTAGGAGGGCCCTAAAGGGTATCTTGCCCATCTTTATGTATAAAATACCCTCCTGGAAGAGAAGATGAGCATGAAAGCAAGAGCAAATATGTTAGGGCCATGGCTCAGCAGGAGAACCTCTCCTTTGTTTGTAGAAGGTCCTAAGTTCCATCCTCTGCCTTCCCAGTTAAAAGGGTAAGGTAATAGGGTGATGTTCAAGACCTAAAAAGTTAAATGAATCCAATTTAATGGGCCCAATGTTAAAGAAAATGAATATAAGATATAGATATAGAACAGTTATACAAAAATACCAGTATTTATTTACAAAATATTTTTAAAAACTATTAAAGGCCCTAATATAGGCTCATACAATACACTCAAACAAAGACCTTATGTGACCCTGGCCACATACATTTCAATCATATGGCCTTATTCAGTGGTCAAATATAACCATTACACAATAGTTCCAGACATTGTAAAAATATTACAGTAATAAATCAATATAGGACCAAGTTGGAATTGTGTATTAATCAATATCCATGGCTTAAGGCATAGATATGTTAGGGAGGCCTCAACTGAATTCACCTTCTGCCCAAGTCAGATACATGTTTCCTGAATGGTAGTTCAGTGTGTGCCTTCCTGATTTTGATCCAAGGAAATCAATCCAAAGAGCAGTATGGAACCCATGAGGCAGGGTGTGCCTGACCACTCGTGGCTCCATACATGTAAAGAAAAGGACAGGAAGCAGAGGAAGAGCTGTTTAGTGTGTTCTCAAGGGAAAATGTTGTGGTTCAGTCTGGGTTTGTCCCAAGATTGTCTGGATCTTGAACGGTGTTTCACAAAAGGGATTGCTTCGGGGGTGTAGGGAGAGCTCAAAGGTTAGAATTCCCTGGACTTGAAGGACCAGTTTTCCCTTTTCTCATGTTGCTAGAGGGAAGGGGGGGAAACTTGTTAGAGGAAGAAAAATTCATATAAAACATTTAAAACCATTTAAAACAATTAAAAATTTACAATTAAAGTGCTCACAGTAATCAATTAAGTCGACATGGCGTGCCATATAATACAGCACCCAATGTTCTCAGTTCAGTGGTCTCTGGACTCCTCAGGGTGGTATGACACAATCTCAGGCTGGCCTTACACCACAGGTATTAATTGTGGCCATTGATGGTACTGATGTGTTAGGCTCCTTAGTCAGATCACACCACACAGGGCTTCATAAGAAGATAACTGCTTATTAATGGATCCAGTACTAAAGAACACGTGTACAGCTTGTGTCAGGAATGGCCATCAGTACTAGGGCCTCCAACTTATAGTAAAATCAAACATTCCCCCTGTAAGCATAAGCCAATGGATATAGTTCACGCGTGGGGCAAAGCAAGTGGGAATAGCAGAGAAGCCGTGTAAACTGCAGCTGGAACATCTACAAGGTCAAACGTAAGATAGCGCACAGTAGCTGAGCAGGGAAGAGCTGAGAACGAGAAGGAGAGTATCCCTCCACACTCCAGATCTATGACTGGGCCTACCTGACATCCTGCCCCTCCCAACAACCCCCCTCAGGTTTCTCTGGAAAGCGCCGGGCTATGGACCTGGTGTCGTCCATGGCGGCGCTGGGACTCTCGCAGTTCGTATCGGCCCCTACGTATCGGGCTGGTCACATGCTCGATTTGATCTTTGCGGCGGGTGTGGAGGTGGACCGGATCACTGCCGAGGCAGTGCCATAGTCGGACCACCTGGCCCTGAAGGCCCGTCTGAGCATTCCACCTCAACCCTGTTTGGGCGGTGAGCGTATTTTTGCTCGCCCGCAGAGCCTGATGGACCCGGAGCAGTTCCAGAGAGCTCTGCGGGATCCTAGGCCCCCTGGCGACTCGTTGGATGAGATGGTGGAGGACTGGAATGTCCGACTCTCCGCTGCCATCGACGAGATCGCTCCCAGGCGTCTTCTCTGTACTCGCGGTAGGCACGCCCCCTGGTATACCCAGGGGTTGCGGGCGCTGAAACGAGAACTTAGATGACTAGAGAGACGGTGGCATCGCGCTCGCGACGAGGCCTCGAGAACATCTTATAGGATGTTTATGAGATCCTATGAGATGGCAGTCAAGACCGCTAAGAAGGATTTCTATGTGGCTGAGATTGCATCTGCGAGCTCGCGCCTGGCCCAATTATTTAGAGTAATTCAGAATTTGACAACCTTGCCTCAGGGCGAGCAAAAAGTTAAGGAATTGGAACTTGGCTGTGAGGCTTTTGCGAGCTTTTTCGCAGATAAAGTCTTGGGGCTCCGCCGCGACCTCCCCACCACAATTGAGACAGTGAGTGAACTTGAGGCCCCTTGCATGTCTTTGGGGCCGGGTTTAGAATGTTTCAAACTACTAAGTCTGGACGAAGTGGACAGATTGCTCGTTTCTGTGCGCCCAACCACATGTGACCTTGATCCGTGCCCCTCCTGGCTCATTAAAGCGAGCCCTAGAGGGCTGCGAGGCGCCGTTCGAGATAATGTCAACATGTCCCTCTCGGAGGGGCGTTTCCTGACGGCGCTCAAGGACGCGATGGTCCGCCTTCTCTTAAAAAGACCATCTCTAGACCCGGCCGAATTGGCCAACTATCGGCCGGTGTCTAATTTGCCCTATTTGGGCAAACTGATAGAGAGGGCGGTGGCATTATAGTTACAGGGCTTTCTGGAGGATGCTTCAGTCTTAGATCCCTTCCAGTCCGGCTTCCGCCCGGGTCACAGGACCGAGACGGCTCCAGTCGCCCTGACTGACGATCTCCGGAGACATCTGGATCGGGGTGGTGTGGCCGCACTGGTGTTGTTAGATCTGTCGGCAGCGTTTGACACGGTCGACCACCAGTTGCTGACCCATCGCCTTGCCGACGTGGGGATCCGGGGGCTTGCCCTTCAATGGTTTGCCTCTTTCCTCCAAGGTCGGGGACAAAGGGTGGCTTGCGGGGACCAGCACTCCCGTAGGTACCCCATTGAGTGTGGGGTGCCACAGGGAGCTGTGCTGTCCCCGATGCTATTTAACATCTATATGCGCCCCCTTGCCCAGATTATCCGGAGTTAGGGGCTGGGGTGTCACTAGTATGCGGATGACACCCAGCTCTATCTGATGCTGGGTGGCCGGTCGGACTCGAGTCCCGATGACCTGTATCGGGCACTTGAGGCTGTGGCTGGTTGGCTCCGACTGAGTCGATTGAAACTAAACCCGGCGAAGACG
>NW_015164693.1:88295-112772 GCF_001447785.1 Gekko japonicus
TGCCGGGCCCCAAAGATGCTAAATTGGCCGTCACGAGGGCTAGGGCTTTTTCGGTGGCGGCCCCCACCTGGTGGAACGAGCTCCCGGAGGAGATCCGGGCCCTGCGGGACCTGATGCAGTTCCGCAGGGCCTGCAAGACAGAGCTCTTCCACCAGGCCTTCGATTAGGGGCCGCCCCCCCGGCTATATTACCATCATTGGGGGGGGGGTTAGGGCCCTAGGAGGGCAGGAAGAAACATCTGTTTGGTTGTGGATATGGTTGTCCTCTCTGAGATTCCGGAATAGATGATGTGTAGTTTGAGCACTTTAATGTTTGAGTGGGTTTTAAATTGTATATTATGTTTTTAATTGTATTACAGTATTTGATGTTTTTATCAGCAAGTTTTTCTTGCCATGTAAGCCGCCCTGAGCCCTTCGGGGGAGGGCGGGGTATAAATTTAATAATAAATAAATAAATAAGTGTTTGAGAAGGTGGGGGGGGGGAAACATGCTCCTCCGCCACCCATTCTAGGTGTTGCGGACCAAAGTCCACCCATTCAATCAAATAGTACAGTTTGTTGCGCTTCAGCTAAGAGTCCAGAATATCGGCAACCTCATAGTGCGGTTCGCCTTGCACGAGCAGGGGAGGGGAACGGGGTTGTTGCAGCCTCCAATCATGGTGGAGGAGGCTGAAATGGAAAATGGAATGCAAATGTCTCAGGTTTTTAGGCAAATCAAGTTCTACAGCCACCTCATTGATCTTTCATTTAACTCAGAACAGCCCCACATATTTCCACCCCAACTTGCGGCTCGGCCAAAGTCCCTTAATGTTTTTGGTAGATATATAGACTTGAGTCCCCCGGCTTGACCTCCCAGCCCTTGGCGCGTTTTTTGTCTGCCTGAGCCTTGTAAGCCTGTTTGGCTGCATCCAAGTTTTTGCATAACACCAGCCAGGCATCTTTGAGGCATTGACACCAGTCTCCAACCTCCCCCTCTGGCAGAGTAACTTCTGAAAGGAATGGGGGAGGCAGAGCCCCATAACCATACACCGCCATAAAGGGAGACACTCCCGTGGAAGAATGACAAGCATTATTATAACAAGACTCAGCAAGGGGGACTCTCCCAATCGTCCTGTTGGAAGTTTGTGAAACACCGGAAGTATTATTCGAGTGTCTGATTGACACACTCCATTTGCCCATCTGTTTCGAGGTGGTAAGCGCTACTCAAACCCCGTTCCACCCCCATGAGTTTCATCAGTTTCCCCTAAAACTTGGAAACAAATTGTGTTTCCTGATTGGAGATTATCTTCTGGGGCAAAGTATGGAGCTGGAAGACATATTGAAGGAATGTCTTAGCCAGAAGGCTGGCTGTCGGTAGTGTCTTAAATGGGACAAAATGAGCCTGTTTAGAAAACAAATCCACCACCACCCAAATCACTGTTTTTCCCCTGCTTGGGGGCAAATCCGTGATGAAATCCATAGAGATAACCTCCCACGGTCTACTGGGTGTGGGAAGGGGTTGCAAGAGACCTAGTGGCTTCCCCGGGCGTGTTTTGCACATAATGCAGTCCTGACATGACTTTACAAAGAGGGGGAAATCCTTCCGCATTCCGGGCCACCAAAACTGACGTAGCAAATGCAACAACTTGACAAACCCCATATGTCCCGCCAGTTTAGTTCCATGGAGTGTGGCCATAATCTCGCCCCTCAACACCAAAGGCACGAACAGTTTGTGTCCACGGTACCAACAGCCATTAGCCCTCTCCTCCACGCCCCCTCCTTTCCCAACTCGAGGCAGTCAGTATCAGAAAGGGCAGAGGCGAATTTAGACTCCCAACCAATCTCTGCCTCCGGATGGGTTTGGGCTTTTGCTTGGCTGCATGTCAGCACCACCCCTCCCAACTGTGAGGGTGTGAACATAGATTCGAGCACACCCTCCCTTTGACTGTCATGCTGTGGGAGGCGTGACAACGCATCGGTTAAGGAGTTGACTTTTCCTGGGAAATGGTGCAAGGTAAAGTTAAACTTGGAAAAGAAATCCGCCCATCGAAGCTGTTGAGCATTCAGATTTTGAGGTGTGCGCATCACCTCCAGGTTTTTATGATCAGTCCACACCTCAAATGGCACTCTTGCGCCTTCCAACCAGTAACTTCAGATAGAAAGCGCTAATTTGATAGCTCCTGCCTCCTTATCCCAAACCGACCAATTACGTTCAGTATCGTTAAACTTCCGGGAGAGATATGCCAGGGGATGGAGCTTCCCATCCTCCCCTTCTTGCAAGATTGTGCTGCCCATGGCAACGTCAGAGGCATCAACTTGCACAATAAACTTCTTTAGTTCGTTTGGATGAGCCAGTACGAGCTTGAATGTGAATAGGGCTTTGAGGCGGTCAAACACCTCTTGACATTCATTAGTCCAGTTCAGTTTAGCCCCAGGGTGGGTGCTTTCCGGGCGCTTTCCCTTAGTTCTCAATAAATCCGTGAGCAGTAAGCTAACCCGTGCGAAGTTCACCAGAAAGGACCTGTAGAAATTGGCGAACCTGAGGAAGGCTTGGAGTTGCCTCCGGGTTCGAGGAGGTTCCCACCCCACCACATCCCGAACCTTGGCCGGATCCATCTCCAGACCCCTGGGTGAAATGTGGTAACCAAGAAAGTCTATCTCAGTACACTGGAAATCACACTTTGACAACTTGGCAAACAGTTTGTGCTTGTGCAACGTGCGCAGGACCTCTCTCACCAACTTGATGTGAGAAGGTTTATCGTGTGAGTAAACCAATATATCATCAAGGTAAACAGTAACCCCTTTAAACAGATGCTTGTGTAACACTTCATTGATAAGGTTTACGAAGACCTCAGGGGCCCCTTGGAGTCCGAATGGCACTACTCGCTATTCGAACTGCCCCAGTGGAGTGTTAAACGCGCTCTTATACTCATCCCCTTCCTTTATGCGGACTCGGGAATAAGCATCCTGGAGGCCAAGTTTCGAGAAGATTTTTCCCTTAGCCACCTCGGCCAAGAGATCCTTCATGAGTGGCAGGGGGTAGGCATTTGTGGTGGATACAGCATTCAAACCCCTGTAGTCCATGCATAACCTCAACCCCCCATCTTTTTTCTTCCAGAACAATACGGGTGCCACAAAAGGGGATGATGTAGGACAAATTAACCTCCATGCCAGGTTTTTGTCAATAAACTTGCGCAGTTCCTCCTTTTCCTTTTTTTTTTTAGCCCCCCGTAGGGGATTTCTTATTGCATTTTCTATAAACTACAAAGAAACAGCAAGGAAGGGGAATCTACAAACTACAGAAGAAAGTAAAGAAAACCACTAAAAACCCAAGAGATGGAAATCATACATTATTTAAAACATTTTTTTTAACAATTACGTTTTTCTTTCTTTTCTTTTTTTGGCGTTGAAAGTGATCAATGATAATTTGTCGCTTATATTATCAATTCCAACAAATCTGGCTATATGAAGAGCTATACACGATCATTAAAAAAACAACCCGCTAAGGCAGGCTTCAGAAAACATTAGCATCTCATTTTATTTTATTTTACTTTTTGTTCCCCAAGTGACAATCAAATTTATTTTTGGGGGGGACCACCCCCATCTTAGACTCCAGTCCAGTCCTCATCAATAAGTGTACTTGTTGTCTCATCTTCTCTTCCTCTTTTACAGTCTTCTTCCTCATTATCTTCTTCCCTTGTTGATCCAAGTTGTTGCAGCAGACATTGGCCAGTCTTTAGGATAGAGTTCATTCTTCCCTTTTATCACTTTAATCCATATGTCTTCTGGAGAAACTAAGCACTCTTTCACCGGGCAGATTATCATTTTTATATTTTCAGGATATGTCCATAGATCACATCCCTTTGCTTTAAGTAGTGCTTTTAATCTGCAAACCGGTCCCTTAACTACATACAGTCCATTTTAGATTCTCCCCTTTATCCATTTGGAGTTATATAAGCTAATTCTCAGTTGTTGTCTCTATCCTTTTGCAGATGTCTTTCACAGAACTGCTATGCAACATAGTCCTAATTGAATATCGTTGTTAGCCAGCAGAGGGCGCCCATTTTCTATTGGAAGAGTCTATAATAGAGTTAGGTCACATTGCCTGGTCAGCTGAATTCCCACTTCCTGAAGAAGGCTTAGATTTCATTCTGCTTTCTTCAGCACCATCTTTAAGGATATTTATTCTTTTGTAAAATTGCCAAAGGTTTCTAAAGTCCACAGTTATCGCCCAGAAATCCCTTGACAGCTCTTCATTATAGTCCATTTACGCTTAAAGCTCCGTGTCCCCCCCCCTTACCATGCTTCAAACTCTGTTTGTTTTAGTGCGGGGGGGTGAGTTCCCTCCCCCCCTCGCTTATTAAGGGGGGATTTTCTGCCGTTATTTTGGATTCTGGAGTCAGCATCCCTAATTATCCCCATATTTCAGATGAAAGGCTAAAAGAATAATTGATTGTCTAGGTAATCAAAATATTAAAAATTTTCAAACTCCTGAAAGTTATGGCTTCCTGGCTTCAGGACATGGTGGGCTGGCTTAGACTGAGCCGATTGAAATTGAACCCAACAAAAACAGGTCCTGTGCTTGAGTTGGAGCGGTCCGGAGGTAGGGATCCCATTGGTGGGATGAGGTAGGGATCACATTGGTGCCAGTGCCGAAGGTTATGAGCTTGGATGTGCTCCTGGATGCCGCTTTAACAATGGAGGCCCAGGTAGCAGCCACTGCCAAGGCAGCCTTTGACCATCTACGGCTGATTAGACAATTGGTTCCATTCCTCGAACGCAATGACCTGGCAACCGTGATTCATGCTATTGTCACCTCAAGATCAGACTACTGCAATGCTCTCTACATGGGACTGCCCTTGTCTCAAATTCGAAAGCTGCAGCTAGTGCAAAATGCGGCGGCCAGGCTGTTGATGGGTCTCTCGATACGGGACCACATCCAGCCTGTGCTGAATGCATTGCACTGGCTGCCAATAGCTTACCGGATTCATTTCAAGGTTCTGGTTTTGACCTTTAAAGCCCTATATGGTCTGGGACCTGCCTACCTGAGGGACCACCTTTTCCCATATGTGCCCCAGAGAACACTGAGGTCAGGGTCGCAACAATGCCTGTCTCTCCCTGGTTCGAAAGATGCCAGGTTGACCATTACTAGAGCCAGGGCCTTTTCAGTGGCGGCTCCATACTGGTGGAATGAGCTCCCAGAGAACATCAGGGCCCTGCGGGACCTTTTACAGTTCCACAGGGCCTGCAAAACGGAGCTTAGGAGTGATAAATGAGCTGATAAATGAGCCACCGGAATACATCATGACCCTATGATATACTGTTGGATACCGCCTTTAATTTAAGGGATTCTTTAATTAATGCCACCATCTACTGTATTCTCTATGTTAGTATTTTATGTAGTTTATATGCATTTTATTGTACTTATGCTTTTTGCCAGCTTGTCTGGCAAGGCGGGATACAAGATGAAATAACAAACAAACAAATAAATTCAAGGCCCACAGCCTGCCAGGCTACACTACCTGTTCTCACTCTGTTCCCAGTGAGGGATCTTTCTCTCACCAGACCAGCCTGTCCCCTCTGTGAGACCAGACTGCAGATGAGATACGAAAGAACACCATTTTCCACAGTTAACAGTTTAAGTCAGAATTCACTCACACAATCTCTGGAAACTGATTGGCTATAACCCTTTTTAAGCATTATGGGGATTGTAGGCTGCCTGCTTTCTATTGCTTACAGGTCTTTCCTGGGACCAGGTCGCACTAGGCCTTGCTCCCAGTCCTGCACAGATCATGACATATGGACTTTGGATTGAGGTTCCTCCAGCAGTCCAAAGGCACAAGTGAAAGTTGTTAACTTTCAGTTAGCAGGCTTTCTGCTCTAGTAGAGAACTCATGAAAGGAGACAGCAGTTAAGCTTATCCCTAATACCAACAGCATAAAAATAAATGACAAAAAACCCCAACAAGAATTAGCCTGATCACTCATGACCCCATACTCTGCCACCTCCCCAGAGATCTGTATATCTCATATTTAAGAAGAGTTAGACAAACACAGCAGAGTCTTTGGATTCAAAGTAAGTTATGACACATCTGAAATTTATACCCATCAGCATCTTTATTACTGACAATATGTACACAATCTCCCTACAAATGGATAAAAGATTAGATTTTGGGCTAGAGTTGTTTATTATATCAAATAAATCTCAGGCAACAAAATATCACTGGATCCTAAAGTTGTTATTTTAAATTATATATGTGAATCCCAGATTCACTTTATCAGAGATGAGCTTATCTTTCTCTTTACTGATGTTTACCTGAAATCGAAAGACAAAGTTTTTTAAAAAGTGGATCCTACTTCAGAAAGTTTGTTAACCATTGCATCAGTCGATCATCAACTTTTCTTCTGACTCTTGGACAGAATGTTTTCTCTCTCCCCCATAATACTAAGCACTCAGTGGCACTCAATTAAGTTGATGGGCAATAGATTCAGGACAGACAAAATGAAATCTTTCTTAATGAGTCATTAAACTGCCAGTGGATGTAGCAATCACTGTGCATGTGGATGGCTTTAAAAAGAGGTTGGACAGATGGAAGAGAGGCCATGATCACTAAAGGGAACCTCCATATTCGGAAGAAGCAAGTCTCAGAATACCAGTACCATCAGATAAGATCAGGGAAAGGCCTTGGCTTCTGAGCCCTGTTTGTTGGCCCTCCAGTGCATCTGGTTGATCGCGCTGTGAAATAGGATGTTGGACTGAATGGACCACTGGTCTGATCTAACAGAGCTCTTCTAGTGTTCTCTTCATCAATTGTTTGTCTTGGTCAGTTATGATCAAGTACCTACACAATTCAAGACCAAGTATGGTGCACCCCTCTTTCATCTCCAGAAAGCAGGTTTTCATCATTGGTTTTGTTTTTAACTAGAAATAATTGTTGTGGAAATAGATACAATCATCGTCAATTTGCTGTGGTAATCTCAGCAGGGTATAATGGCGCAGAGCTTACCGGTTTCTCCAGGGGAACTGATCTCTGCCATCCGAAGAGTAGTTGTAATTCTGAGTGATCTCCAGCCCTCCCCTGGAGATTGGCAACAGTGGTTCCTGAGGAGGAAACAGCTGGTGTGCAGGGTGGAGTCTATTGCATTGTACCTGAGTCTGCTATGTCACACCAGCTGTCATGGGAAGGCCACCTCAGCAGGGTATAATGACACAAAGCTTACCATTTTCTCCAGGGGAACTGATCTCTACCATCTGGAGAGCAGTTGTACTTATGAGTCATCTCCAGGCCGCAACTGGAGATTGGCAACAATGGTTTCCCAGGAGGAAATGGCTGGTATGCAGGGTGGTGTCTATGCCATTGTACCTGTCTGAAGTCCCACCCCTCCTCAAACCCCACCCTCTCCAGGCTCCACCCCTCAAATCTCCAGGACTGTCCCAACCTGGAGGTGGCAACCCTATCTCCTTCCCAGCCAACCATCAACCTACCAATATCTGCTCCTCTAACTTCAGCTTTCCATCTCCCCCCCCCACCTGCAGCCTCTGCTTACGAAAAGTACAGTTAATAGGAAACAGAGTGAATATAATAGGCAATTTTCTCAGTGGAGGGTGGGGTACCACAGGGATCAATACTGGGTCTGATGCTTTTTAACTTGTTCATTAATGATTTGGAGTTGGGAGTAAGCAGTGAAGTGGCTAAATTTGCAAATGACACAAAGTTGTTCAGGGTGGTGAGAACCAGGAAGGATTGTGAGGCACTCAAAAGGGATCTGTCAAGGATGGGCGAGTGGGCGTCAACATGGCAAATGGGGTTCAATGTGGCCAAGTGCAAAAATGCACACTGGGGCCAAAAATCCTAACTATAAATACATGTTGATGGGGTCTGAACTGGTGGAGACTGACCAAGAGAGATCTTGGTGTTGTAGTAGATAACTCAATGAAAATGTCGAGACAGTGTGTGACTGCAATACAAAAAGGCCAATGCTATGCTGGGGATTATTAAGAAGGGAACTGAAACCAAATCAGCCAGTATCATAATGCCCCTGTATAAATCGATAGTGTGACCTCATTTGGAATACTGTGTACAGTTCTGGTCACCACACCTAAAAAGGATATAGCACTGGAAAAAGTGCAGAAAAGGACAACTAGAATGATAAAAGGGTTGGAACCAGGGGTCATTTGGGGGGGACGTGGGGGGACGCCATCCCCCCGGGTGAGGTGCGGGAGGGCGAGGCCCGGAGCTCCCTGCTGGTGCCCGCTGGAGGTCGCCGCCGGCTGTGGGGAGGACACACTTCCGGTGATGTCAGGGGGTGTGGCATATGCTAATGAGTTATGCTAATGAGTCCCCCTAGCTCTTATTCTACGAGATGACCCCTGCGGGTAAGATACTTTCACGGACTCATGTAATCGCTGCCCTTTAATTATCTATGTAACAGTGATGGATGGCATAGTTTTCTGTTAACTTAGTGTTAAGAATGCAATAGTTATAGTTTAATCAAAGCTTAAAAATGGAAGCAGGAATTCTATAATAGTTTTGCTTGTGTACTGTATCTGTAATGAACCTGAGGCCTGACTGTGGTGTACCTCCTGCTAGGAATTAAATGATGCGATACAAGAAAGCTAGCTAGATGCCTAGGGCTTCTTAAGTGCATGCCTGACCTGAGTCATTCAGAACAACAATAAACTCCTCAAATTGTCTTCTGCACATCCACTATACTGCACCCCATGGTGTACATAGTCTTCTCCTTATCACCTTATTATTCCTTTTCACTTCACCATATCAGAATCTGGACCTTTACATACAGTCGTTCAACCCTAAAAGGTAAAGGTTCCCTTGCTCGAAACCCAGTCGAATCTGACTCTAGGGTTGCGATGCTCATCTCCGTTTCAAAGCCGAAGACGTTTCCGTGGTCATGTGGCTGGCATGACTAAACACCAGGGCGCACGGAACGCTGTTACCTTCCCACCGAAGTGGTACCTATTTATCTACTCACAATTTCTTGCTTTCGAACTGCTAGGTTGGCAGAAGCTGGTTAGCTCCACAGCAGGAGGAGAAGATAATAGTGTGACAGCCGGTGGCCCACCTCAGTAGTCAGCCTGCAGCAGAGGAGCCAAGGAGAAGTAGAAGCATCTTTGTTAGGAAAGACAGCCATTTTGGCAGTTTATTCTGTCAGGGAAGAGTATCCAGGCTGGCAGTGGGTGGGGGAGAGGATTAGACCCAGCACCCAGCCAATGGCACACGAGTACTCTTTTTTTTAATTTACATTTTTATTATTATTTTAACACAGTACAACAGAATAACGACATTAATTAGTAGTTAGTACATGTATAAAGTTAGCTATTTCCATTAGCTGATTTTCCTAGATATTACTGTTTATTTTTCGGGATAATACCTCCTTCTGACAAATAGCTGACTACAGGGAACCATATGGCTTGGAATGACTTCTGGTGAGTTTTGATATTCCAGGTGAGTTGTTGACTAACTATTTTGCCTTGAACAAAGTGCTCCCAAACTTTGTTTTGCTAACAGAACAAGGTAGAAAGGTTTTGTCTTTCCATTTTTGTGCTAATGATATTTTAGCAATTGCTAGCAGAGTGGATATTAATATGTTCATTGTGTTTCTTTTAAAGCTTTTCGGGAGAACATCCAGCAAGACTGTCTCAGGTAAGAATGGTGTGGCCTGTAATGAGAAAGATTTGAGATAGAATTTTTGTCCAGTACTGTTGGATTGATGGGCATGACCACCAACAGTGGATGTAGTTGCCTGTCAGGCCACAGTTCTTCTAACAGAGTTTACTAATCCTTGGGTTTATTTTATTTAACCTTGCTGGAGTCAAGTACCAGCGATTTAAGGTTTTAAAGGTGTTCAGTTTGATGCAAGAGATTCTCGAGGACAGACTAGATGAGCGCTAGATTTCTTCCCAATTCTCTGGCTGAATCCTGTTTTGGCAGTCTGATTGCCATTGAAATTGAGATTTCATGATATGTTGTTTCAAGTTGGTGGATAGGATTTTGTATATCTTTGAAATTAATCCCTTGATGTCGCTGTTTTTGTTTTTAATCAGGAGTTCAAAGGCTGTTAATGATGTTGAAGAGGTCCCTTTGGGGAACCAGTCGTGTAGTAGATGCTGGACTTGAAGATAGCGGAACCAAGGAACCTTCTATCGGATTTTCTCTTCTCTTCCCAGTTTCTGATCTAGGGAAAGTTAATAGCTTTTCAATGATGTTCATTGAGCAATGAACTACAGAATTTCAGGATTGAAAAGTATGACCTTCTTTTCCCGGGGCAAATCAGTCTTGATTTAGGAAGGAAGTTAATACTGATTTACCTGGGGTTAGCAGTTTCCTGCGTCTGTCCCAGATTTCTAGAGCAGTGTTGAAATAAGGATTAGATTTGGCCAGTGATGACCGGTCGTTAGGTTGTTGCCAAATTATATTGGGTAATGTTACGGAGCCGCATTTAACTTCTTCTATGTGTTGCCACGTAGGAGATGAGTCTGAAGTTAGTATCCTGACTATTGAGGCTAGATGCATGGCTTCGTAATATAAGGAAATATTCGGAAAATCCAAGCCTCCTGTTTTAGTTGTGTGTTTCAAGGTTGCCGACCGAATTCTGGGTTTTTTTATAACTCCAAAAGAATTTCAAGAGAGCATTTTGCCAATGAGTTAAGTCTTTGAGATTTGTATAGGTAGTGCTCTGACAGCAAATAAAAATTTGGGTCGGATCAGGCTTTTAATGATGCTGATCTTGTCTACTCAGGAGAGGCCCATGGAGTCCCATTGCTTCATTTGATTTCTAGTTTCTTGGAATGTCATTTGTAGGTTGACTTTCACTAGGTCTTTCAAATCGGGAGGGATCTGAATCCCTAAGCATCTCCACGGGGAATATGTCCATTTATATGGGTACTGTGCAAGAATTCTCTGCTTAGTGTTTGGGTTGATTTTGATCGGGGTTATTTTTTATTTTTCTAGATTGACCTTCAAACCGAACAGGGGTTGAATGTTTTTGAAAAGGTTCTGTAGTTCCTTTAGAGATTATTCTGGGTCAGTGATAAAGATGACTAAATCATCGGCATAGAGGCTGACTGTATGAGAGTATCTACCAATCTGTACTCCTTTAATTTTTGGGTTATCTCTAATTGCCTTGGCCATAGGCTCAATCACCATGGCGAAGAGCAGGGGAGATAGTGGGCAGCCTTGTCTAGTGCCCTGTTGCATCAGAATGGTTCTGCCCAGGATGTTATTGGTTTGGATTCGTTCTGTTGCAGTAGCATAAAGTGTTCCGATAGCAGTTTGAAATTTCCCCCAAAATTAATTAATTTCAATAGTTGCTTTAAGTATGTGATTTAAAAACTATCGAATACTTTTTCTAGGTCGATTGTGAACAGAAGGGATTCCTCCTTCTGATCTTTACAGTGTATTATTAAGTTTAGGGTTCGGCGGATATTATCCATCATGGTTCTTTTGGGGATGAACCCAGTCTGGTCAGGTTTTATGTAATCCAAGATGATTTCTTGAAGTTGGTTAGCCAGGATTTTTGTGAACAATTTAGCATCGCAGTTCAGAAGTGCGATAGGCCTGTATGAGTTAGGAGTGTCTCAGTTTTTGTGTTCTTTGGGGATGGTTATGATGTGAGATTCGTTCCAAGAAGGTGGCATGTTTCCTGTCTCTAGAAGGAAGTTGCAGGTACGAGTCAGATGGTCAGCAAGGTGTATGTTAAACGCTTTGTAGAACAGTGGACCAAAGCCGTTGCAGCCAGGGGCAGTGTTAGGTTTTGCCTGCTTTATGGCTTCAAGAACTTCTTTGGTTGAGATCTGTTGCTCCAATCTCTGGCGATGTTCTGGCTTTAGTTTGTCTATTAGGTTGTTCTTTTGTAAAAAAAATCTTGTATATCTTCCTGGTTTGGGGTTTTTGAAGCGTATAAGTTTTCATAAAATTGTGTGAAGCATTCACTTAATTCCAAAGGAGTCAAGAGTTTGGAGTTATATTTGTCAATTATGGAGTAGATTTTTCTGTCTGCTTGTTGTTTTTTGACCCACCATGTCAGTAGTTTGATACTCTTAGGGTTTTTCTGCCAGTATTATTGTTTTACATAGAACAACTTCTTTTGTATTTGGTGTGTTTTTGTTGCTTCCAAGATTTTACGGGTGGCCACGAGTTCTTTATAGATTTTCTTGTTTCCTGTTTTTTTTGTGTATAGCCTCTACATTTTGTATTTTTTTCCAATAATGTCTCAATTTACTGGTCTCTTTCTTTTTTCAGCTTTGAAGCCACAGCAATCAGTTTCCCTCTGGTCACTGCTTTAAAAGCATCACAAACGATGTGGTCTGCCACTTCTCCGTTGGTGTTTTCTTTGAAATATAGTTTGATGATTTGAGGGATTTCTTCTTTGTATTGATCCCTTAATAAAATGGAATTGTTTAACTTCCAAGTTTGTCAATTGGTTGTCTCATTGTTCCTTTTAAGCTGCATTTCCACATATGCGTGGTCTGACCACATGAATGGGCCTATGTTGGAGCTTGCAATGTTGTTCAGAAGAGAGGCCTCAATTATAAGATAGTCTATGTGGGTGTAGGTTTGGAACCTTGGGGAAAAATAGGTGTAATCTCATTCCCCTTTGTGTGTCTCTCCAGGCATCACACAGTTGATATTTTCCTAAGATTTCTTGCAGCTTTGTGTGTCTTTTGTTCTTAGATGTGTTTTTCTGTTGTTTGCCTGATCTGTCAAATTGATGGTCAGCAATCAGGTTGAAGTCACCTCTGACTATTAGATGTCCCTCCTTAAAGTTGTTCAGTTGTGCAAGTGTCTCTTCCAGGAATTGTTCCTGTTTATCATTGGGAGCATATATTGTGGCTAATGTAACTTGCTTTTGATCCAGTTTGCCTTTAAGAAATAAAAACCTTCCATGTGTGTCTTCCATTTTATCTTCATACTCAAAGTGTATTGATTTGGAAATTAAAATAGCGATGCCTCTAGACTTCGAAGAGCCCCCTGCATGATATTGTTGGTCATACCATTTGGAGTTTAAAACGATTTTGCTTTGAGGTTTCAGATGAGTTTCCTGTAATAACAGAATATCAGGTTTTGATTTTAAAATAAAGGAGGTCATTCTCTTTCTCTTGATATTATTGTTCAGGCCTCGCACATTGATCGTTCTGATGTTGTGCCTGCCATTATGCAATACAGTATTTATATTGTACGTGCGGTACTGTTTCTATAAAACAGTGAATAATATATCAATTCAATCTTAACAGTTAAGAATTACAAAGAAACCTTTGTTGAGTTGTTGAAAAATTGGTAAATAACTTTTGAATGTGTTATTATTAGGTACTAACAATTATATAGCAGTACTGCTAAGAAAGATGTTGTGTAGTTATACAAACATCTATTAAAAAGGAAAAAAGAAATTCCCCTTCCCTCCCCAGAACGTAGACCCAACACAGTACTCTGCAAACTTTTGTAACTGTAACTGTCACACACTTCTTAACAAAATTAACTCAGGCCCAGAGTTCTAGAAACACTTCTGAGAGGCTGAAAACATTCAGCCATCTGGGCACACAAACCAGGGGATGAACCAAACTCAGGGGTCCCCCCCCCCGCTCCCCCCCACTGCTTTGTCATTGTTTAAACATAAAATCATACATTCATATTTTTTAACACAGACTCGGTGGCAATGTTAATTGACGATCTGACCATGCTGTTGCATTCTGAAATTACTGTTCTTCAGCATTAGTTAATACAGGAATTTTACTAGGCTTCTGTGGAGTGGTTGGAAAAAGATTTCTTCTTTTAAATGATTGTTTATCCCCCTGTTCCATAGGGGTTTCTTGTGCTAGGGCTTGTAGCTGTCTTCTACCACTCTCCTCATCCCATGCATATAAGTGTAATCCTTGGTGAGCAACATACAGCTTTCCAGATGGGAGCCATCTATATTTTTATTCTAACTTCTGCAATTTAGCTGTGATTTAGGCTTTTACGTATAGTGATTGCTTCTTTAGGGATTTCAGGGAAAATTTGTAGATGTTCTCCTTCATGTTGAAAGGTTCCTGGCTGTTTAGCTGCTTCCAAAACCGCTTGGTGCACTCTAGCATCTGGTATAGTGACTACTACGTCTCTTGGCATTGTGCGGCCATTTTTTGAAGTGGGACCCAGGCGAGATGCATAAGTGAGAATAGGAAGAACACCTTCCTCCAACTTTAAGGATTTTGCTATGTGGTGGGCCATGAAGCAGATCAAGTCTTTATTTTCTTCTGCTTGTTCTGGCAGTTTTCTGAATTTTAGATTAGTGGCTTTCATTTCAGCTTCAAGCATTATCAGGTGGTCTTTTTGGGAAGCAGATGCTTCCTGCTGGGCTTTAATGCCCACTTGATTTGCTGTGCCTTTCTCCAATGCTGCCTCTGCTTTTTGGGCCGTTAGATGCAAAGAGGTCTGCATTTCTTCTAGTTGGGAGGAGAGGTTATCGATTTTGCCAAGAATACCAGCTTCCATAGACTTTAAATAATTAAGGATTGCAGAGGAAGAGGGTTCTTGGGCGAATGTTCTACTTGCTCTCTTTGCACATTGGCGGCCACCATTTTGTTTTCGGCGCGAAAAGCAGCGCCGTGTTGAAACACTGCTTCTAAGGTTTCTTTTGAGTTTTTAAAAGGAGCAGTATTTGAACTAAGCTTACCCAAGTCTTTTGCTTGAGGAGTAGGGTTTTGGCATGATTTTATGTGCGTTGTTTTTGGCAAGAATGGAACGGGGTTACACGACTGCCATCTCACAGTGTCGCCACGCCCCCGCACATGAGTACTCTTGAGTGGCGCTTGACTGGCCAGTGGCTGATGGAGCACACAACACAGCCAATGGGGAAGCCAGAAAGTGCCAAGACGTAGGGCAATTATATATATGATGAGAAATCTTGCACTGTTCAGTTGAAACACAGCAACAGAATGTTCAGTACTCTTCTTTGCCTGTAGATGATAGTTCTGACTTGATGAACTTGCTGAATCATTTCACTTGGCTACCACTAGAGGGAAGGCAGTGGCACTGTTTCTGAAACGGCAATTCAATGTAGAAGAGATGGGAGTATCTGAGAGGTTTAAAAATTGAACCAGTACATTACTTCATCAGTGCAGAGCTTCTCCTTGAATTAATATTTCTACACAGGATGTGCCCTATATAGGCTTGCCAACTCCAGCATGGGAGATTTCTGGAGATTTGGGGGGTTAGTGCCGGGGAAAGGCAGAGCTTGGGGAGGAGAGGGAGCTCGGTGGGGATGTAATGTCACTAAGACTTCGATTTCTCCTAGATTCTCTATGATATATCCTAGAGGCCACTCTCTGAACCTGACATTTCACCCATGGGAACCATATGTGCTGGCTGAACTCAGGATATTGATTGTGATTATGGAAGAACTTCGCCTATGGCAGCGGTTTTTAGACTATATTCCAGAAACCCTGACATTCATAAAGTGCTTAGCAAGTATTATTCAATGAGAAGATCAGTCATGGCAAGCAAGTAACCCTCAAAGACATCTGTGACAGACTGCACATTGAAAAGCTTGGAAGTGTTGTATAAACAAGATATAGGACTGTGAAGGGTTAATTCTTCTCAGAGCCAGAGAGCCTTGAGTGACAGGCTGCTTTAAGCAATCTGATTGGTTAGCATCAGCTGAACAGAGAAAGACTTGAGAAGTACATGCTGAGGAGAGTCAGTCAGATTTTTGCCTTAACTGAGCTGAGTACTGACAGTCTAGGGTTGCCAGTCTCCAGGTCCTGGAAGGGGTTCCCCTGGATTTGGGGGTTTCTGCCCACTGCTGGCCAGCAGGCCAGCAGGAAAACCCTGCCCCCAAACAGCCACATCCCCATGTCACGTCCCCAACATGATGACATCACCCAGAAATGAATGTCATCACATGAAGGATGTCAAACGGGGTGCTCTGGATTGAGGGCAAAACTCTGAGTTTTGTCCTCAAACCACTGCATGATGGCGCCAATGAGGTGATGTCACTTCTGGGTGGTATCATTGCAACATCCCCACCCCCTCAAGGAACACCCCCCAAATCCCTCTGCTGGCAACAAGGTAGGACCTGGCAACCCTATGACAGTCTGATTTTAGCCCTAACTGAGAAGAGTTGAGTACTGACAGTTTCAGAATTCAGCCCTGACTGAGAGCAGTTTAACACAGACAAGAGAACTGGGGGAAAGTTGGCAAGGAAGTTTTGGAAGTAGATGGAGACTTCCTTTTGGGTCAAGGAAAGGGAATAGATAATCTACAGAGAGAAGAAAACTCCCTACCCAGTCAAACAGGGAGTTAGCTCTGAAGACTGCAGAGATCCCTAATCTGTTGTGGTTAGAAACTGCATTTAAAGACCTTAAGAGTCAGTTAAAACTCAAGATGAGTACTGATGTTTCAAGAAAAGGGGTTTGGGAAAGAGAAAAAGGGGTTTGTGAAAGAGTATACCAGCCTCCTGGAAACCAAAAGAGTCAGAGAATACTCAAAGAAAATATACTGGAGTGTTTGGGAAAACACTGGAACAAAAGCCTTTCAACATACAGATTTAAGAAACTGTGAATAGCTTAAGAAACTCTCATTAGCCTGAAACATAAGAACTAAAGTCTGTGTGTGCACTGCTTTTACCTCAGAATTATCTGTTTTGAGTTACCGCAGACATTTTACCTCTGATTTCACTGGCCCATTCCCCTCCATGCTGAATAAAATATTTTGTTAATTTGGAATATAAAAATGCCTTGAGTGACATTAAAGTTAAGGTGGTCTCCTGATCCTTCCCTCACGTTCCTGGGCTGAGCCAACAGCCATAACATCGTTCTGTGACAGGGTGGGACAGCCAGAGTTCTTCAGGAAAGAAGAAAACACATTGCTAGGGTGGCTCAGTCAGTAAAGGGAAAGAAAGATGGAATTAAAATCTTGCCTCTGAAGGAGGGAAGTGGGTAGGGCTGTCATAACATGTTACCCACTTCTACCTATGGAACATGTTGGTGCACTCTCAGGTCATCAGAGAACTAGTTATTGCCCCACATGAAATCTGTGCACCATAGATATACCCCTACCTTAAGTCCTCTGCAATGTTCAATGGTTCCTTAGCAGATTCCTTGATGTGGGAAAGATCCCAGATGACAGAATGTTTTTAACAATTATTTCATACAGATCTGCCCTTAGGGAAGCAACAAGTCACCCTGGTCAGAGCAGACTAGGGATGCCAGCCTCTAGGTGGGACTGGGGATCCCCTGGAATTACAGCTCCTCTCCAGACTACAGAGATCAGTTCCACTGGAGAAAATTGATGCTTTGGATGGTGGACTCTATGATACTGAGGTCCCTATGTTCTCCAGGCTCCATCCCCAAATCTGCATAGTAATCCTTGACTATCTTGGTCTCCCATCCTAATAACTTCCAATATCTAACAAGATTGGGTTAGCCTGTCCTGTCCAAGTCAGGGCATTAACACTTACAGGGAGTGAGAAAGCCCAAGTCCTTGTTAAGAATAGGAGAGGAATGGATGTTAAAAAAGGGGAAGTGGGAGAAAAACACACCTTCCAGACCATATCTTTCAAGTCTCTTTGTTGAGTATTTGACAAAGCTGCCAGGAGACCATGACTGGCTGGTCTTCTGCATGGATGATGAAAGCCACAGAACTGAACAATCCATTCACAGGTTAGGGGGCTGTACCTACTTGCAGAACTCCTCAGATATACCAGAAAATTTATTTTATATTTATATAAATTTTATATAAATCATAACCTGTTTATAAATTAACAACAAAAAATTAACAAAGCCTGAATGAGAACTGAGCATGTTCCAGGAAGGAAGAAATGTTTAGAGCAGCTGAGAATCAGAGAAAGTGATGGGGGTGGAGAAATCAGCCTGTTCAAGAGGTTAGGCAATCCCAGAGAAAGGAGATTTTGGTGGGTGGGGTGGGAGTTCCAAACTGTCCCACCTCTTCCATGATTCCTCACAGGCCCCACCCCCATTAAGTATCTCTGTCTATCAGGAAGGCCTTCACCTGGTGCACTTTGTGTAGTGCCCCGGGAATCAGGATCCAGGTTATACATTTTGACCCGGCACTGGCAAAAACTATGCTTCCAAGGACAGTGCCCTCTGGAACCGCTGTGCAATTCTGACCTCATCAGAGATGCAACATGTGTACCTTTCCCCACGTTGATATAGACAGAGGAGGAATTTCTCCCTGAAGGAAATAATTTTGTCCCCCTTCTCTGGTTAATTCTCTCCCAATTTTTGAGCCTAGTAATCAAAATAAAAGGTCTGATTTCCCCCCACCAAACCCCAGTTTCAGTAGGTGGTGGTGATAATGTGCTAGCACAAAGAGCATGCTAGAAAAAGAGGCTGAAGTCCATTCTCAAAGGGCCTATTTGTTTTCATAGTAGCAGAACACAGCAAGCTGTTTGTACTAAGCCAGCCACGGCCTTGACTCCTGAACATGCTGGTCTTCATTGCCTTTGTGACAACTCACATTTGTTGCCTTGTAAGAGGGAAAGAATGGATGCACCTGAACCTGACCTATTCTTTTGCTGTCAGTGATTTATAGGCTCAGCTACCACCAGTGACTTCCACAAATTTGCTTCTCTCAAGTGCAGGAGGACTTGAAGTAACAACAAACGTTGTAGATGAAAGAAGAGCACTTCATTCTAGTCAAGGTGGAACTGATATGTAAAGAGGGTGGCTTGTCCAGTAATTCTCAATTTGGCAAGTGTGTGGAGTGCTTTTGAGTCACAAAATTAACCCTCACTGGGTAGGGTTGCCAACCTCCAGGTAGTGGCTGGAGATCTGCTATTACAAGTGATCTCCAGGTGACAGTGATCAGTTCTCCTGGAGAAAATGGCTGTTTTGGAAGGTGGACTGTATGGTATTATACCCCATTGAAGTCCCTCCCTTCCCTAAATATTGCCCTCCTCCCGTAGGAGATCAGGGCCCTGTGGGACCTGTTACAGTTCCACAGGGCCTATAAAACAGAGCTCTTCCACCAGGCTTTTGGGAGCTGCCACCACCACCAATGAAGAACATCGGATGGTTGAATGTGAGAGGGCCCTGGATTCTGGAAATTGCCACCAACAGCCTAAAGAACAGCAAGCACTGCAAGGACGATCAAAATGAACACTGTGAGCTGAGAACTTTCAATAATGGCTGCTACCGTCATACGAACGATTACTAGCACTTTATTATGGTTTTAGAATTGTTTTAGTTGTAACTTATGTTTTAATGGAACTTATCTGTTTTTATGTAAGCTGCCCTGAACCGGCTTTGGCCAGGAGGGCGGGGTCGAAATTTGAAAAATAAATAAATAAATAAGTATTTGGGCCACTTTATAAAGCTCGGGGGGGGGGGGAGAAGCCAGCCCCCTTGGATGTCATACTCTCCCCATTTTTCACAAAGGAAGTCTCCTGGCCTTTCTTATTTTTTTACTCCTCCAAGTGCTCCAAATAAAACTTGTGAAATTAGCAAGCCAAATGAGAAGAGTGAATTGGAGGGAAAGCATGTTTTAGATGGGACCCCTCCCCAACTGATCAGCATTTCTGAATTAGCAAATGATCTGATTACAGGCCCACAAGTGTTCCCCTCTAGATGCTCATCAAATTTAGTTGAACCATTGCCCCCCCCCAACAGTTGGTTTGCCTCCACCCTTACAAGTACCTTCTCTTAAGTGTTCTTCTAACTTTGTTGACCCATTACCATCCTTAGATAATAGACGATCGAAAAGTGAGAATGGGGTTCTGAGGGTACTCTCTTGGAAACTAGTGGGTTGGAAGGGTCACTCATTGGATTTAGAGGCTGTAGATAGACTAAGGGAATTCCAGGTGATCCTTCTGCAGGAAACTCGGGAACAGCATCCATTCTACTTTTCCGGATATAAGATAATTACATGTCCAGCCACTGTAGAGTCTAGGGGGGAATGCCCGCAACCTGGGCTGGCATGCTTAGTAGCTTCGATGCCAAGGTTTTAGAAATCAGCTCTCAGTCATCCTTGGCCCTAACAGTTCTTTTAAAAATTAATGGTCTGTTCTTTGTATTTATCTTTATCTATATCCCTCCAGGTAGTTCAGCACAGGCTCTCTATTCTAACTGGGCAGAGTTATACTGCTTACTTGAAGGACTTGTAATGAAATTTCCTAGAGCTAAATTTTTCTTAGGAGGGGATTTTAATGCTAGGGTGGGTCCCGCAGATGAGTTTCTCATTGGTAAAATCCTGGAGTTACCTACCGACCAATGTTCCTTCTAAGCTTCACAGTGTTGTGAGCAGAAATTCTACCTTGTGAGTGAAAAAAGCTAGTAGCATTAAAATTGTGAGTCTAACAGTTGACTATCACATGTTAGTATTTTTAGAAGATTACTTTCATAACCTTGTAAATATCTCAGAATAAATTCTTTTAAATCATATTTAAACTATATTTTAAGAATAATTTAAACATAATGAGGAAACAGAATCCAGTCAAATTTCACACACCCCTTTCCACTATATTGGGAGAACTGGCCGCCAGAGAACAGCTCTTCCCGTGCCCACCCCTTCCCACTATATTGGTAAATCTGGCCTTTACGCTATATTGGTAACCTGGCCTCTGTAGAACAGGTCTACCCAGCCCTTTACAGTATATTGATAGACCTGGCCTTGGACCGGTGCCTTCTGCTGAGCCTTAGAAAACACACCAGCACTGGGGGCGGGGGGGGGGGGGGTTTTGCTATCAGAAATAAAGGGCAAGTATTCTAGAGGCTGCAGAGAAGCATCACAGGGAGGTGTTTTCAGAAATGAGGTCTATTAAAGTTTTTCTTTCAGTTTTATTGTTCAAGACCTTGGTCTAAGAACAGGGGAGGAAGAAGAGGAAGAAGAAAAAGAACAAGAAATAATAATAATAATAATAATAACAACAGTAATAATAACTGTAATAATAATAATAATAGCAATAACAATAACAACAATAATAATAACAATAATAATAAAATAAAAATAATAATTCAGAATGCTGAGGACGGTAGATAATGATAATAATGACAATAATTATTACTATTATTATTATTATCATCATCATCATCATCATCATCTACCATCCTCAGCATTCTGAAATTAGGGAGCTGGATCCAGATTAAACTGGCAAATTCCACCCCTTCCCCTTCCCATCGCAGCTCCCCCCATGTCATTCCTCAGGGTCCCCCAAGAGCAGCATTTCATAGAAATTAGTGGATGACAGCAAAACATAGAAACACATGTACTCAAATATCCTATTTTCATCCCTCTTCCCAGGCAAATCTGGCTTCCAAAGTTGCCCACAGGAACCAACTTCCCCAAGGGACAAAAATTCACATGAATGGGGGGAGGGGGTAGATTTGCTAGCTCTGGGTTGGGAAATTCCTGGACATTTGGGGATGGTGACTGAGGAGGCAGGCTTTAGAGAGGTTAGGGACCTCAGTGGGGTATTAATGCCGTAAGAGTCCACCCTATAAATCAGCCATTTTCTCCAAGGGATCTTATCTCTGTAGTCTAGAGATCAGTTGTAATTCTGGGAGATTTTCAGGCCCCACCAGGAAGATGGCAGCCATATTCTCATCTGAGCTGGATCCAGGCACAAAAAACTACCTTATTCTGAGTCAGACTATTACAATGCAATCCTAAACAGACTTACATCCTTCTGTTGAGTTCAACTTTTAGAAGACTGTAACTGTGTTTAGGAGTGTATTTCAAATATCTTCAGTCCACTGTTTTCTCTAATGGCAATAGCTTCCTGTTATGTCTGTTGCCCACCGCTTGGTGACGGCAAGATATACCTGAGCTTGGCTCAGCAAGGACTAGGGCTGCCAAATGTGGGCGGGGGGCGGGGAATCCCCCGCCTTGAAGCCCCGATTTCCGATGCGGCGGAATCGGGGCCCGGGGGAACCCCGCCCCCGGCGTGCGCGTCACTAGCAAGTGACGTGGGCACGCCGGGCACGCTGGGGGCGGGGCCGACGCCGGCCGGGAGCCCCCCGCTCCCGGCGAAGACGGATTTGGCAATCCTAGCAAGGACAATAGGGACTAGGATCTTGAATCCTCCTGCGGGCACCAATGGTAACATAGGCGGGAAGTTTAAAGCCACCTATGGGACTTGGGGGTGGTCTGAGGGATTGTATATAGTTGGCCTACGGCTGGTATTTTCTCTGTTCTGTTGTAAAGTACTAATAAACGCGTCCATCCGCATGTCGTAGTAGGAATCCTCCATGCGGCGACCCCAGTACTTTGTACTTCCCAAGATCCAAAGCAGAAATCTTTCCCAGCCTAACTATTTGAGAATCTTTTGACATGAGAAGGAAATTGAATCCAAGATTTTCTATGCGAAAAGCAGGTGTTCTACCATTAACCTGTGGCTCAGGATAAGGCAACAGCCCATATTCATATGGTTTTCCACAATAACTGGCACCCTCCTCCTCTCTTCTATCTTAGCCACTTTGGCCTCCTCCTTAACCTGCTTGTGAGACAGAAGTACAGTCCAGAATGGGTTTTAGATTAAGTATGTATGCCATCTGGAGACTACGAAATTGGGATTGACTGACTGATAATTGTAAGGTCTTAATGTTGTTTTCAATCACGTTATGATGATGTTTTTAACCTCTTGTAAATCACCCAGAGCCCTGTGCACTCAGGGTTTGGGTGACCCAAAAGCGTAAAATATAAATAAATAAAATACAGCTGGAGGGGAAGAAAAAGTGGCATCAATATAACCTGCAAATGTGCTTGCCTAGTAAATTGAGAATATAAGCATATTTACTAGTGGCAAAAAAGAAAGGAGAAAATTTGGGTCCTCCTTTGTGCTGTTCATATTTTAAAATCAAAGCTGATCAGCATGAGAGAAAACCAAGTGGATTACTCCCATTCCCCCCCATCCGAAGGATACCAGACATAGGAGCTAAAGAGCAGGACACTTTATGAAAGCTTTAATAACAAATATAAGAACAGATGCCAAAGCAAAACTCTGCCAGAAACTCAGAGACCAACAGGCAGCTGGTGTTGGCCATAAAGAATACTTATTTTTCACTCTTGGCTGGATCCAACAGACTAAATGCTCAAGAGACTGCAGTTGCTATCTAGCTGTAATTTTGCTTAGTTTGCATTGTTTTAACTCTCCCTGCTTCTCTGTGTGAGGGTAAGAAGATCCAAGAGCAGCAGTCAGTGGATTTTCCTTTGAAAAGAGACAGAATTACTGGAGACTTTTGGCATCTTTAAAATATTTACAGTGTTTACATATATACAAGCAGAGCACAACTAGAGACAAAGAGGCATTCCTATGTTTGTGTGGGGGGGGGGAGAGCTCCTACACACATACACAATCCCCCCCCCAGATCAGGTGATCTTGCTCTTTCTGCCTCTCTGTCTCTTCTCATTTCAAAGTTCGCTGCTTTTTTAGATGCACACACGCCTGTTCCCTCACCTACAGCAAACCCACAACTGGGTTGGGAGTTAAGTCCTCAGTAAATGTAGTGAGACTTGGGAACAGAGATCCTGGAGTTGGGCTACACATTTCCTAACAACTGGGGGTTTTTTGTGTTTATTTTTTAAATCACATCTTCTTCTAATTTTAACAAAGTTGAATGACTGCTAGTGAACCACCAAAGCTGGCTTGAGGCCTAATGACATGGACTTTAAGCGATGAAGCAAGTGGAACAGAAGGTGTTTCTCCCAGTGACCCTGTCTTGTGCAATTCACAGAGTCCTTGGCTGCTCCATTAGAGGGGCATCTAGGGAACTTCCCCAAATCTCTTAGTTAATTTTTATCCTGCTGCTGATTGGGGGAGGGCAGTCCACAAGGACCTATACATACCTTCAGTACAATAGACAAAGTAGTATCAAAGGAAGAAGGAATCTGAGAGGGTGTGGATGGGAAAGGGTTCATAGCAGCTCCGCCTTGTTCTGTTGGTGTCATTCCCTGTGAGACAAAACAGGAGTCCGGTGGCACCCTAGAGACTAACAAAACTTATTCCAGCATAAACTTTCATGAGCCAGAGCTCACTTCATCAGGTGCATGAGGTGTACATCCATTAGATAAATGCATTTGTATCAAAGGCTGTGAACAACAGAAAGATAGGGTGGGGGCTAGGCAGAGAGATTTTATAAAGAAAGCCAGTTTCATCTCTTTAAAAATTAGCTTTATAACATCTCCCCTGCCCCCCCCTTTCTGTTGCTTGCATTCATCAGATGAAGAGAGTTCTGGATCAGGAAAACGTATGCTGGCATAGGTTTTGTCACTTCTAAAATGCCACTACTGTTTTGTTCCACTGCTGCAGACTAACATGGCCACCCATCCGCAATCTTCTATGTAATCGCTTAGAAATGTTTAGTGATAATTTTGGTGACTAAACCTGTCTTATACAAGAAGGAGCATAGGTCATACAATGTTAAGGGACCTTGCAGGTCATCTAGTCCAACCCCCTACACTCTGCAGGAGCATAGCCAAAAGATAGCCCTACAACATACCCGAAAGATAGTCGTCCAGCCTCTGCTTGAAAACTTCCAGCGAAGGAGCATCC
>NW_015164693.1:112877-141857 GCF_001447785.1 Gekko japonicus
GTTGGCATTTATTGAAGGTCCCTGGTCCACGAACTGTCCGCCTTGTGTCAAAAAGAGCGAGGGCCTTCTCAGTAGTGGCTCCCGTCCAGTGGAACCAGCTGCCCGAAGAGGTGCGTGCCTTGCGCGGGACCTCCCGAAGTTCCCCGTGGCATGCAATGCTGCTCTTTTTCGGGCGGCCTGTGGGTGACTGTGACCCACCGGGCAGCTGGTATTGCTTCAGCTGCGTCTCCACCGTCCACGCATCCCACCCTGCTTGATAGCAGATAGATTTTTAATTCCCTGATATTTTAAAAGTTTACTTAATGGTAGCTTTTGTATTATTTTCATCGGGTGTGTTTTACATGGCGTTAACCACTCCCAAGTCCCGTTCGGGGGAGACAGAGCGGGATATAGATTTGATAAATAAAAGAAATAAAACCACCAAGTGCCACAAGCTGCCGACTGTCGGCCCCTTTATTAGGAAGTGTGTACCAGTTGGCCCAGGCGGGTCCGATCTCATCAGTTCCAGGAGGCTAAGCAGGGTCGGGCCCGGTCGGTATTCGGATGGGAGACCACCAGGGAAGTCCAGAGCGCTGACAGCCTCCTTTCCCTCCCCCTCCCCACAACAGACACCCTGTGAGCAGTGTTCCCTCTAAGCTGAGTTCGTGTGAGCCAGCTCACAGTTTTTTAGCCTCCGGCTCACACATTTCTGTCTCGGCTCAGGAAGGGATGGCTCCAGAGCAAACTAACTTATGCAGTAGCCAAAGTGCCCACTCACAACTTTAATGCCGGTAGCTCACAAAGTTGAATTTCTGCTCACAGGACTCCACAGCTGAGAAGGGAGCCTTGCCTGTGAGGTAAAGTTGGCAACCCCCGATTTGGGCCCGTTTGGCTTCCCTGGCCTTCCTTTGCCATGTGTAACGTGCTGACAATAAAGGGGGTTGCAGTATGATAGTAACCAACACGACAGAACTACTGCAAAATGTGCAAAATGTACATACTCCAATTTGTATTTATAACATCAATAATAACAATACAATGTTTTCACAGAGAATAAGAACGTCTCAAGAATGATGAAGACGTCTCACAGATGAGCAGATGTGAGCAGATGGATGAACTCCCCCGGAGTTAACATTCGTTTCGGGCGTCTTTTTCACACATAAACAACTCCTAATAAAAAAATTCAGTTGTTACTTAAGGGGAAATCACCCAGCAATAAACAATTCCAACATACACTTGCCAATGCATACATACAGTTGAGTATCCTCACGGTTACAAATCCTCCAAACTGGACATTTCTTTGTTCTAAAATAAAACATAATGTTATATCACCTATAAATCTTTCTCATTGTTCTAACAATCAATGCTATTAATTGGTGTGCAGTTATGTTCTTACCCTATACATCTTGAAGTTATTCACAAAGTGCTCCTTTACATAGAATCTGTAACGGGCTAGTAAGCCTTAATCAATGTTAACAGACTTGTTACTTTATACTTCTCACTCCAAAGTCACGTGCTCCTATTAACCATCTGAGCCAACGTTTACAGGTTTCATCTCCAAAAGATACATCTTAAAAAGATACAGTTTACAGAGGACAACTGAAACAATCCAATGTTTATACAATGTCTCACAAACACACCCAGGGAAACTCATTACAAGAACTAAAATATAACATACTGTACGCTAACTCATGCAAGATCAGAGAATCTGCCTGCCTCCCACGCATGACTGACCATTCTGGCTTAGTATATGCCAGCTTTTGAGACTGGGTCCCATTACAGCCATGCTTGAATAAGAATTATTCGAAACGCGGCATCAGGCATCCGGATTACGCATCGGCTTTTTATGGCTCAGAAAATTTGATGACTTGCACTTCAATTTGGACTCTGATATTGCTTCTATGCTGGAGTAGACACATGGAAAGACCGTAGACTGTGCTTCTGTTATGCTTTATTATTGCACCTTGGCCAATTGATTTATATTATACTTGCTGTTATGCTTATTTGATCATTATATCTATATATCTAATAGCGAAAGGCGCCCCCTGCATGCGGATACCTAAATCCGCGCATTGGGGGCACCTGGGGGGAGGGAGATTTTTGTGCACACTTGGGGCAGTCCCCGGGTGTGCACAAAAATCTAAAAACCTGAAAAAAATATCGGGGGGATACTTAAATCCCCCCAAAAGTGACAGAGCATCCCCTGCGCATGCGCAGGGGACGCTCTGCGAACTCCCTCACCGCTGCCGCTTGGGGGGGAAGAGAGCAGGGAGGCGGCGGGGGGGAGGGAACTTACCTCCTCCTGCTGCTTCCTCCTCTGCCTCCTGTGTGGAAGTCCCTCCCCCCTGTGAGTATCGCGGGTCCCGCCCCTTGTACTTGCTTATTTGCTTGTGCATTCATTTTCTCTCAGTGGTGTTTTCTTTTTTGCTCCTTGTATTGTACACTGGCTCCCCCCCCTTTTTTTTTGGCTACTCATAACCTAGCCTGCCTCACAGGTTAGGTGTGAAGCTAAAAGAAAGAAGGAAAGAGGCCAGCCCTTCAGTTGCTAACATCTGGGAGAAAAAAATGTCCTGCCTTTCAACAGAAACTTACTGTGTGGAAATGGGTAGGTGAACCTTTTCATGTCAATGCAGTAACTTCCATCACTTGGTAAATAATGACCCATGAAACCTGTTAAAGGGACAGGATACTTTTTCCAGGGTGTTGGCAACCATAGCCCTAGGGTTGCCAGCTCTGGGCTGGGAAATTCTTGGGGATTTGGGGATGGAGCCTACGGAGGGTGAGGTTCAGGGAGGAAAAGGACCTCAGCAGGGTATCAAACCAAAGACTCTGCCCTCTGAAGCAGCCATTTTCTGCAGGGCGACTGATCTCTGTACTCTGGAGATCAGTTGTGATTCCCAGAGATCTCCAGGACCCACCTAGAGGTTGGCAACCTTATCCCTGTGCCATGGCAAGCCCTGAATGGGTCTCCAGAGGCTTCCTTTCTCCCTCCCAAGTTGCAAGAGTGGAGTTCCTGGCAGCCTAGACTATTTGCCACTCCATGGCGAGGCCGTGGGCTCTGTGTCTTATCGGTGCTTTCATCAGTGGCATGGGTGGGAGGCTGGGGTCATGGCACAGCCTGGATCCGCAAGGAGTAGGGCCTTGCAAGTGTGAAACAGCTCTCGTTCTGTGCAGCAGGCAGTGGCTCAGCTAGGGTTGCCAGGTACCCCCTAGCCACCGGCAGAGGGTGGAGGGATAGGGTTGCCAGATCCAGGTTGGGCAATTCCTGGAGATTTGGGGCTGGAGCCTGGGGACGGGAGGGGCCTCAGTGGAGTGCAATGCCACAGAGTCTCCACCCTCCAAAGCATCCATTTTATTCAGGGGATCTGATCTCTGTAGTCTGGAAGGATATGAGCTGTAATTCCGGGGGATCCCCAGGTCCTACATGGAGGCTGGCATTCCTGTGTAGCCCTCAAGTGGCATTTATTTTAGGGTCCCTGGGGAATAGAGTCCCTGGGGGATAGAGTTGCCAGATTCAAGTTGGGAAACTCCTGGAGATTTGGGGACGGAGCCTGGGGAAGACAGGAACCTCAATGGGGTACAATGCCATAGAGTCCACCCTCCAAAGCTTCCCTTTTCCCCGTCTGGAAATGAGCTGTAATTCCGGGGGCTCCCTAGGTCTCACCCAGAAGCACACGTCTCTCTTTCTCTCTCCTCATTATGCCAGGATTTCTTTTTTAAAAACCAGTGTTCTGGAAATTCCCGACATTCCTCGCCGTGGTAACCACGACAACCGACGCTGGAGGCGGGGCAGACCGGGCTTCAACGGCTCATTCCGATCTCCTTTTCCATCTCAATTGGAAGAGGGTGCTGCCAATCGGTGACAGGAGACCCGTGATTGGCCAGACCCTTTTCCGGATGAGTCCGAGTTTCAGGTTCCGGGTCGTTACTGACAGTGCGTGTTAGCAACCAAGGGAGGTGGGTAGGCCGACGTGGTTGTTGATACAGTAAGGGAGGAGAGACGGGAGAAAAGCTACGCACAAAGCCTGCAGCGATGGGGGCCAGCGGGGAAGATGCGGCTGACAGCGAGGAGCGCTTCGACGGAATGTTGCTTGCCATGGCCCAGCAGCACCAGGGCGGCGTGCGGGAGGTAAGATGGAGGCAGGAGGGGGACACCCCCCCCCCCCGTCTTCTTCCTTGTCCAGCCCGCCTCCTTTTCAGCTTATTCTAGAAGACCGTCTTCTTCCTTGTCCAGCCCGCCTCCTTTTCAGCTTATTCTAGAACCTACGGCTCTGGCTCAGCGACAGAGCACCTGCTTTGCAGGTGGAGTGTCCAAGGCATGATTCCTGGCATCGTCCGTTAAAAGGTGCTGTGAAGGATCTCATCCAGAGATCCTGGAGTGCCACTGACGCTCTGGATGAAACAAGAGTCCTAAGAACACAAGGGTCTCTTTTATTTGACCTGTGGTTTCTTTAGTCCGGCGTCTTGTCTCAGACAGCAGCCAATTAATTGCCTTGGAGGGCCGAACAAATGGGACATAGATGCTGAGGTCCTCTCCTGTTGCAGTGCTGCCTCGTGACCGTGGTATTCAGAGGTGTGCTGCCTCTGGATATGAAGGCTTCCTTCAGTCATCAGGGGTACCAACAATTGATGGATCTATTCTCCATGAATTAATCTAGAATCAAAGAAGGGGAAGGGGCCATATAGGTCATCTAGACCAGTGACTCAGTGCAGTATACTGTATCTGCCTAAAGCATCCTTGACAAATGATTCTCTTTTAAAGCTATCTGTGATTATGGTTATCACTAATCCTTGTTGAGTTCAATTACTTGCTGAGTAAAGAAGTATTTCCTTTTGTCTGTCCTGAGCCTTTTCCTCAGCAACTTCAGTGGGTACACATGACTTCTAGTGTTATGGGAGAGAGAGAAAAAGCTCTCTATTCACTTTTCCCATCCATGCATAATCTAATAAACAATGTCTCCCCTTAATGCCTCCCCCCCCCCCCCCAACCCCAAATCCCCCAATCCAGCTTTTCCTCATGGGAAAAGTGCTTCAACTCCCTAATCATTTTAGTTGCTCTCCTTTGTACTTATCTTAGCTTTTTTGGGATACAGTGATCAGAATAGCACGCAGTATGTCAACTGAGGCTGCAACATAGGTTTATACAAGGGCATTACAATATTGGCTGTTTTAGTTTCAGTTCCTTTCCTAATAGTTCCTAGCATGGAGTTTGCCTTTTTTTTTTACCACCACTGCGCTCTGAGTTGACAGGTTCATCAAGCTTTCTGCTACAACTCCAAGATATCTTTCAGTCTCAGTGTATATTTAAAATCAGGGGGGTTTTTTTGTTCCAGTATATATCATCTTACACATAACCATATTGAACTTCTTTTGCCATGTTGTTGCTTGCTCATCCGGTCTAGAAAGATCCTAATGTAACTTTTCATAATCTGCTATGGTTTTCACCATCCTGAATAATTTTGTTTCATCTGCAAACTTGCCTACTACATTGGTCAACCTCAATTCCAAATCACTTATAAAAAACTAAATAGCACTAGCCCTAAACTGATCTTTGTGGGACTCCCCACTGCTTATTTCCCTCCATTGTGAGAACTGCCATTTTATTCCTGCTCTCTGGTGCCTGTCATTTAACTGACTTCAAATCCATAAGACCTGTCCTATTATCCAATTATCACTATGCTTACTCAGGAGTCTTTGGTGAGGTACCTTTGTTAAAAGACTTTTGGGAGTCCAAGTATACGATGTCTCCCTTATCCACATCTTTGTTAACCTGTCCAAGCTACAAAAGGTTGGTGAGGCAGGAATTCCCTTTGTTTAGCGATACAAAGTGGAAATCCATCAATCCGCTAGTCAATTATGTACTGATGCAGCTGGAATAATACTGTGGTGTACTAGAAGTTCCATTGGTCATGCTTCATGTGCCATTCTCGATCTCTGGCATTGCTAGACAAAGTATCATGTGGAGAGGGTGCTGAGGGGGAGAACGCTCTCTGCCCAAGACCCTGGAGGGACACTGCCATGTAGAGAAGGCAGTACTGAGTTAGATGAACTAGTGGTCTACTTTTTTTTAAGGCAGCTTCATATATTTTCTCCATGTTATTGCAGGATCTCTTTTTTTCTACCTTTAGTAAAGGAGCAGTATATGTCTCTCCATCATCCAGTCCTGTTGTATAAGGGTTTGAAGCTGACTGAAGACTCAGAGCACTTTCCCATGTAGGCCATTTTGTCTACCTGGCTGGCAGTGGCAGTCTTGAACACAGAGGAGTTTTTCTCTAACTCTTGCAATCTCTAACTGGAGATGCAGAAATTGATCTTGGGACCATCTGCATGTGTGCATGCAAACAAGAACATAAGACCTCTGCTGGATCAGACTAGTGGCTCCATCTAGTCTAGCATCTGGTTTCATATTGCAGCCAACCAGTTGCTCTGAAGGGCCAACAGACAAGGCACAGAGGCCAAGGCTTTCACCTGGTGTTGCTTCCTAGCACTAGGTTTCAGAGGTTTACTGCCTCTGAATATGGCGGTTCCCTTTACTCACTATGTCTAGTAGCCATTGATGGACCCCTGCTGCATGAATCATGAAACCTTATGAATGACAATAATTGAGTTGTGGCCCACTGAAAGGGATCACCCTCCTCCTCAAAGGAAGGTATTTGACTGGGTTGTGTTCATGTGTGCTCAGTATAACAGTAGCTACAGTTTCTTGCCTTTTGGGTGCATTTGATCTTTGGCATGGGGATTGATATGGATCTGACCTCTGTTGATAGGGTGCCATGGTCAGATCACTTTGCCCTGAAGGCCCAGCTGAGCATTCCACCTCTGCCCTGTCTAAGTGGCAAGCGGATTTATGCTCGCCCATGGAGTCTAATGGATCCAGTTGGTTTCCAGAATGCTCTGCGGGATCCAATAGCTCCCGGCAGCTCATTAGATGAGCTGATAGAGGACTGGAATTACCCATCTTTCTGAAGCCATCGATGAGATCACTCCCTGATGACCTCTTTGCTCCTGCCCCAAATTAGCCCCATGGTATACCATGGAGCTTAGAGGAATGAAGCAGGAGCTTAGATGGCTAGAGCACATTTGGCAGCAATCTCATGATGAAAACTTATGAGTTGGTGGTGAAGGCTGCTAAAAGGGATTTTTTTACAGCCTCCATCGCATGCGCTAGCTCTCACCTGGCACAATTGTTTAAGACAATTCAATCTAACTTCTCCCACTGAGAGAACTCAAAATACTAGTAAATTGGCTATTAGCTGTGAGGCCTTTGTGAGCTTTTTTGCAGATAATGTCTTGTCACTCTGCCACGACCTGCCTGCCAATACTATGCGAACACTATGCGAACCAGAGGCACCTTGGCTGCCTTTGGATTCAGTGCTTGACAACTTCAGCCATCTCTCCCAGGCCGACGTTGACAGGATCCTGGGCGCTGTTAGGATGACCACTTGTTTCTTGGACCTGTGCCCATTGTGGCTGATGAAAGCCAGTGGTGATGGAGTACGGGGCCCCTGGGGGACATTATCAGTCTGTCCCTTAGTTCAGGGGTCTATCAGGGGGATAAGAACCTCCTGACGATCCCTTGCCCAAAGGATATTCTGGTGTAATATAGTGAAAAACAAGATGATGGAAACAGAGAGGAATGCTCTCTATTGCTCTCCTGCTGCTCCACTGAGCAACCACACAAGAGGCCATGAGGCATGGAGCCCTCTCTGTGGGCAAACTAGCAGCAAGTCCTCCCACAAAGCACCACAGGAGGCGATGCTCTGTGATCTATTTAAGACTTCCAACCCATGGCTCATGTAGCATGGTATCCTCTCTCTAGGAGATGCTGCAACAGCCACTCTTGAGTGGCATACAGAAATGTCCAAATGTATGGCATCTAAATACTGTCCACAGAAGTTCTGTGAAAAATTTTAAATGGAAACTTCATAAATGCAGTTCTGTGCAATGTAGTAATTACCTGTTTAAATAACAGGACAGGCCTAAGGTTTCTCATAGGACTATCACTAGGAATTTTTGGGGTGCTGATTTTATGACCTAGAGGGAAATTCCATTTGTTTCTTCAATAACTCACTGTGACTAGCTTTCCACTGCTTAAAGGAATCCTTTTTACCTTTTACAGCTTCCATTATTTTGTTTGTTAACCATGCAGGCTTTTTCCTATACCTGTTTGTGCCTTTCCTAACTTGTGAAATATATATATTTTTTTTGAGCTTCTAGGATCGTAGTTTTAAATAGTTTCCAAGCTTCCCCAATGGTTTTGACCCTTTCTACGTTTCCTTTCAGTTTCCTCCCCACATGTCCCCTCATATCAGAGAAATTACCCCTTTTAAAGTTAAAAGTGGTTGTGTGAGTCTTTTTGGCCAATTCCCTATTTATACAAATGTTGAACTCAACAACATAATGATCACTGTTCCCAAGTGGTGCAATCACTTTTACATCTCTCACCAGGTCTTGAGTGTTACTTAGGACCAAATCGAGGATCGCCTCTCCCCATTATTAGTTGAGATGGTTGCAGAAATATAACCACTGATTTGTTTCCTTCATTTATACCCCACCTTTCCCCACAGATGGGGACCCAAAGTGGCTTCATCATTTTCTTCATCTCCATTTTATCTTCACAAAAATCCTGTGATGTAGGTTAGGTTGAGTGTTTGTGACTGGCCCAAGGTCACCAGATAAGTTTCCATAGCAAATTGGGTTCCCAACCTGGATCTCCCATCGTAGTCTGATGCTCTAATTACTACACTACACTGTTAGAGATGTCCTTGTACCTGTAAGCAGTCATGAGTGGGATCATCCAATTTTCTTCTGGAACATTTGATTTAGAGATAAAGTTCTGGGGTAAAAGTATCATTACTCTAGTGAATATGACAGTTTTGATGTCAACACCCTGTTTGCCTTTTTGGACTTCTGATGCTTGCTTGTTTTTGGGATATGTCCCAAACTAAAGCTGCAAAGAAGAGAGGCTAGCAGAAGATTCTGATACAGATGAGTGGGTGGGAGTGTTTGTGAATTAGATTGGACTGTTGAAGAGGAATCAGTGCGTAGTTGGTGTAGCCTGAAACAAGTATCTCTGACCTCTTAAGAACACCTTGTCTCTCTTCCTTGCAGCTTGTGAACACCTTCTTCAGCTTCTTGAGACGCAAAACTGATTTCTTCATTGGAGGAGAAGATGGTGCTGCAGAGAAGGTATTGGATTTGTTAGCGCTTGTCCCGTGGAGAGACAATTATCTTGCTGCAGCAGGGGGAGCTGTTTCACACAGTGTCATTTTTATGTCTCACATATAGCCTTTAGTTTCCCTTGGCTGCTATAGAGGAATGGCATCATGTCCTGTTCCTGAAAGCACTAGAGACCAAACTTAGCAGTGTCTGGCCATGTTTATTTCTCTGACACCTAATTGCTTTGACCAAAGACTACTTTGGCTTGCCAGATGTACTGATTTCACTGAGACAGGCAAGTGGGGATCAATAGTTCTCAGCTTGCTTTGTTCGTTCACTCCTGGAAAAGCACTAAGTCCATTTCTACAGCTGTAACATTGTCCCTGAGTAACAAAATTTGGTCAGACACAAAAATTGTTGGTGGAGGCTGATGCCAATAGGAGGGCGTGTTCATGTTTAGACTTTTAAGTTCTTATTAATCTGACAGTGGATTAAGCAGGTCTAAGAAATCCACATTTTCTGTAAAATTTCAGGGACAGTCTTTCTGTATAATGGGTAACATCTTTCCTTTTCTCTTATTTTTTTACGTCTGAGGCAGCAAACACAGTCATGTTGCTTTTTCTGTGGTAGGCACACATTGCAAACATGTCACTGTCCAAAGGACGCATGAGATCACAGGTTACCAAATTCCAGGCTTCTGTTCATGGCTCTTAACTGAAGGTCACCCAGAAGTGAGAACCCTTGAAATACAGAAAGTTATGGGGACAAGTGACTGCATGAACTCTTTCAGCAAACATGCTAGAGTCCGAGCCCTCAGTCCCCTTGTTCTGAAATGCAGACAAAGGTAGCAATGTTCATTCTGGTTCGTGGAAAAGGGACACATTTATTCATTTATAGATATGTAAACCCTGTTTTTCTCTCCTCTGGGGACCCAAAGTAGCTTACAACATTGTCCTCCTGTTTTCCATTTTATCCTCCCAATGGCCACCCCGTGAGATAGACTAGGTTATAGAGTCATTGGCCCAGAGCCCCCTGGTGAGCTTCCATGGCAGAGTAGGGATTCGTACTTGATGTCCCAGATCTTAGTCCGACACTAACCCAAGGTTTTTTAAAAATATATATTTCCAGGGTTTGTGTGCCTCTGCATCCTGGTTGTGGGCAAAAAATTCACACAGTATAGACACTTGAATGTGCATCTTTGACTTTGCATAGTGGTTTTTGTGCTTATCCAATTATGGATAATATCTTGTGAGGTGCTGGAACTTGGAATCAAAATGTTCTTGCCAATTATGAATCCCAACCCCCCCACACACTCCTGAAATGCATCAAATCTTGGGGTAAAAGATGATATAGATTCCATGGCAGAATCTGCCTTCAGTAGCTGCTGCTGTTTAGGTGCCAGAGAAAGGTAAAGCCTAGAGCAGTGGTGGCGAACCATCGCCCCAGCCAGGCCCAGACCATCATTAAAGTGTTGAATTCTCTGCCAAATAATTTTAAGTAAGTGAAAGCATTTGGGATTGCTTTCCTTACTTTGTTTGGATTATCTTAAATTAATGTATGAGTTGTTTTTTCTAAAGTAAAACCTCAGCATTCAGGTTAAATTGCCGTGTTGGCACTTTGCGATAAATAAGTGGGTTTTGGGTCGCAGTTTGGGCACTCGGTCTCTAAAAGGTTCGCCATCACTGGCCTAGATGCTGTTTAGGTAGCAGAGGAAGGTACCTAGAGAATACTAGAATCTTAAAGAGAACTGTTATGGTTGAAAAGCTGTATACAAATATTACAAGTTCACTGGGTTGTTTCTGTCCCCAGTTAATCACAGAGACATTCAACCACCACAACAAGCTGGCTCAGAAAGCACATAAAGAGAAGGCAGCCCGCCAAGAGGCAGAGCGGAGAGAGAAAGCAGAGCAGGCTGCTAAACTCACCAAAGAAGCGAAGCGGGCAGAAAGTGATGCTGAGCCAAGGATTAAGGAGCTCACTGATGAGGAAGCAGAAAGGTTGCAACTGGAAATTGATCAGGTAGAAATCCAGTACCAGGGTGGTGTGTTTGTGCTCGTTGTAATGGGAAAATGAAGGTATTTGTTTGTGACTAATTTGGATTTATTCAGTAATGGGAGATATATGGTTTGATGAATCTGCTTCTCAAGAGTGTTTATGTTTATAAAATAGGTAGTTCCAGCTGCCACCAGGAATTTTATTTAAATTCCAAATCCCCTTTCTGCTTCTGGTTTTGGTATTGTGACCCAGGGTCTTGGCTTTCGAGGATCTATGTGGTCCTGAGGAATAATGGATCAGGCTTCTGGGATAAACTTAACTAAAAAGGATTTATTGAAAGAACAAATTAAGAAGTTGTTTAAATTGTAACTGTTTAGGAAATAGGTATTTGTAAGTATGTATGTCAACTGTATCACACAGGCTATTCTCTTTGTAACTCTCTCTTTAAGAACTGTAGTTTCACTTTACAGATGTATACTGCTTTCTCTCTCTCTGATACCACAGAGCACCGACTTCACATAGCACTGATTCCACACAGAACTTTCAGCTCGCTCGCTCTCTGACTCCACACAGCACTGTCAGAGCTCTCACTGACTGAAATCCAACTAGACTATATCAACAGCTTTTTTCTCCAACTGTCATTATTCCAACTGTCATTCTCCAATCTCTCACTGACACACCCACACAGATCCACACAGAATAACTCCTCCCACACTCTGCCATCCACCAATCACGGCACACTAGTTACTATCAAATATTTAAAGGGACACACACACACTCAAACAAGGAATCATCACACACACCCCTTCAGGAATGTCAGGGGAGGACCGCGTAGACAGCACCTGCAGGTGCAGAGATGAAGCTTGGGAATCAGAAGCAAAAAACAAAAGAGCTCAAGCGGGGTAAACAATAACAGTGCAAAGCTATGTACATCAGAGAACCACAGTTACAATTACATGATCAATAGTCAGGCTAAGGTCCGATCCTGACATGCTGCCCCCCCCCCCAAATGATCTAATCCCCTCCAGGCTTATCGGGGTATAAACAATGAAATTTGCAGACCAAACTAGTGGCATTTACATGATGTGAACCAACCCATTCATTTTCCTTGGGCCCAGAGTCCTTCCACTGGACCAAATACTGTAACCGGCCATGACGTATACGAGAGTCCAGGATGGCTTTAACCACATGGTGGAGTTCCCCATGTCTCCGAATCCGAAGAGGAGCAAGCGGCTTGTTCGTCCAAGGAGACGCTCGTGGGTCTTTCTTTAATAATCGAAAGTGAAATACAGGATGTAGAGAATGTAGAGATTTAGGTAAATCTAGCTCTTGACACTGAATGCCCAAGGCCGGGGCACTCGCCCAGAGCCTCTTTCTAGATCTTGTTGTATTTATTTGGACAATGGGCCTTATTCCTAGTAAATATATAATATGTGAATAAATACACCAGAGAAAAAAGAATGGTGCATATAGCAGGCACAGAAAACTGAAGTCAAGCTTATAGGCTTGACTGCTCTGATATTCTGCAGTAAGCTGTTTGTGCATAACAGGCCATTGTCTGAAAGTAGCTCATTTGCTTTGATACTATCTCTGTACTTTAATCTGACAAGCATGCTGGTACTTTCCAGATGCAGTATGTAAAAGTCTGAAAACTCCCCACCTTATGTGGCTGATTCATTCCTAGCTTCCTCCTTCCTTGAGTTTAACATGGCAAGAATGATGGCCCATAGGGTTGGACACTTTGCCAGACTTTACCCACGAGCTGAGGTCCAGAGAAGGCGCCTTTCCCAGACACTCACCCCAATCTTATCGGGTGGGCTCGGGAACGCATTTGATCCAACGTGCGCTCGCCACTTCTGGGTGGCGTTGGGCCCCACCCTGGCATGTCTGCATTACCTGGAAGCAGTGTTCCCTCTAAGCTGAGTTAATGTGAGCTAGCTCACAATTTTTTAGCCTCCGGCTCATACGTTTTTGTTTTAGCTCAGGAAGGATGGCTCCAGAGCCAACTAATTTATGCAGTGGCCAAATCGCTCACTCACAACTTTAATGCCAGTAGCTCACAAAGTAGAATTTTTGCTCACAAGACTCCACAGCTTAGCGGGAACATTGCTTGGAAGTGACACAAGCACATCACTGATGCACTTGTGTCACTTCTGGAAAACGCAGGCATGTGGGGGCAGTGTTCCCTCTAAGCTGAGTTAGTGTGAGCTAGCTCACAGTTTGTTATCCTCCGGCTCACACATTTTTGCCTTCGCTCAGAAAGGACAGCTCCAGAGCAAACTAATTCATGCAGTGTCCAAATCGCCCGCTCACAACTTTATTGCCAGTAGCTCACGAAGTAGAATTTTCGCTCACAAGACTCCACAGCTTAGAGGGAACATTGGTGGGGGGTGGGGCCTGACGCTATCCAGAAGTGGTGTGCACACGTTGCTTCCGGGTAATGCGGGCATGGTGGAGTGGGGCCTGATACCACCTGAACCAGTTCTGTTCGGGCAAGGGTTTGGGCTCGGGTTCAGTCTGGGGTTCAGTCCGTGGCTGCCTGGCTCGTAAGCTCTGTACCAAACCAGGATTTCCCAGTCTATGCCCATTCCTATTAGTAAATAACACTTAAACACATGTTTATGAATCTCAGCTAAAACTGTGAATGCGTGGGGGCGGGGGGTAATCTTTCTAAACAGAAAAAAGAGAAGAAAGAAAATGAGTCCAAAGATGTCCCTGAAAAATCATCTGTGCATTCAATGGAATCTTCAGAGTCCAACAAACTGGTAATGTGTTCTCCGAGGTTTGTGCAATTGTGAGTGGATGTTTTCTGTGTTTGATGGGTGTGTATGTGTGGGGACACACAGTAGACTAACTAGAACTCTTGCAATAAAGACATTAATACGGCTGGGCACCAGAGGACTTCCTGTGCTAAAGAGCCCATGTAACACTGTTCTGAGATCTGAGAACTCAGAAACTGGTATCTTCAGCAGAATTCTATATCAAGGACAAGGCGAATGCAGAAGCACCAAGTTTTCAAACAACACAGCAGGCAGGAGTCCCATGTGAATTTAGTAAAGTGTGTTTAAAAGATGGGTGTAGCAATGGTGTGGTACAACTAAGGTCTGGGAGAGCTGGATTCAAATCCCCACTCTGTGAACATACCTCAAAGGGTTGCTGCAAGCATTTTTTAAAAAGGAGGGGAAGACCTATGTAGCCATTTTGAGCCCCTTGAAAGAAAGGTGGGATAAAGATGTAATCATCATTATCATCGAAGGCTTGGAAGTATTTTTGATTATGCTTTGTGTCTGATTAGGAGGCAGATGAAGAGGAGGAAGATGAGAAGGACAAAGGCAAGCTGAAGCCAAACTCTGGCAATGGGGCAGACCTTCCAAACTACAGGTGGACACAAACCCTCTCTGAAGTGGATGTAAGTGGGGTCTTTGAGCAGAATGTGGCTTGACGTGGTTACTCCTGAGTAGGTTGTATCATTTGCTTCTTCAGTGATATTCTTATTCACAGAATGAGGAGAAACACATAAGGGAGCCAAATGATTCTAGGAGACCTTATTTTGATCAACCTCTCTTAGTATTGTCTAATGGCTACTTCAGAGCAAAGTAGTTTCACACAAGAAGCAGCTTGGAGACCAGAAATGGATCCACGTGCTATTCATACATCACTGTTACAAAAGGATACTCTTCATTGGTTTTCATGCTCTTTCTTGAGAATCTGGTGACGCTTGAAGTCTCTCTTAGTGATCCAGTGCTTATGTCCCTAACCCTGTGAACTCTGAACTGCCAGTTCCAGAGTCTACAACAAAGTGTATTTTAAATCTAAATGGTTACACTGTCCAAATTCTGCTGATAATGCTGGCTGCAGAATTTGTTGCATCTTCTAATATAATGTGTATTTAAGGTAGAGGTAGTTGGTGGCCCACAGAGATGCACTTTTGGGGCTGTGGGGTGGGCTGGTAAGGTGAATCTGTGGAAATTCTACAGCTGATCCATGTTCTGTGGCAGCCTTTTTTAAAATGATGATGCTTGTCCTTCTGGCTGTTTGAGCATTTAGAGCCGCTTGCAAGGTGTCTTCTGTCTCGGTCAGGCTGAGACCTGATTTTCTTTAACAATGTAATAGCAGAATGTCTGAGCCAGCACGGTGTAGTAGTTAAAGTGCCAGACGAGAATTTGGGAGATCCAGGTTCAAATCCCCACACTGCCATGGTAGCTTTCTGGGCGACACTGAGCCAGTCACAAACTCTCAGTCTGGCCTATCTCATAGGGTTGTTGTGAGGAGAAAATGGAGGAAGTGAGAAGGCTGTAAGCTACTTTGGATCCCTACTGAAGAGAAAAGTGGGGCATAAATGAAGTTAAATACAGATAATGTCCTCTTAGGCCACTTTCCAGATGCAGAAAGCTTGTCAAATTGTCATAACAATCTGCTAGATCACAATTTGTTCCATTTAAGCAAGAAAAATTAAACATATTCATAGCCCTTTTTAAGCATATTTACTCAGAGAAGTCCCAGTATAGTCAATAGAGCTTACTTGCAAGTAAGTGTACATAAGATTGCAGTCCACAGGAAAAACTCTGAAACCTCAGAATTAGTAGGTGGTAGGGATGGGGGGATGGCCAGGAGCCCTTCAATTTAAGGATACGTATGTTAAAGAACTTCTTTTCTTCAAAAAAAATTGGACTTTGTCTAACAAAGTTAGGAACTTGCTTTTTTAAAACCAAAACTTACAACATGGGGAATGGAGGTCAGTTTCACAGTGAAGTTATGAATGTGAAAAGCTTCCTGCCCCTTTCATTTGCAAATGTTCTTCCAAAGTGTGAGCAGTTGTTCAGGAGGGATGGCAGGCTACTGACCACATAATGGGCAAGAATTGCAAGGGAATATTTTATTGGTGGGGATAAATACTGTACATTGCGATCATGCTCTGTCAGCCCTGGTTTGATGCGCAACTATAGATGAATCTGTAATGTACACATTCTGCTGCAGCATATAATCTGTGGCCAGAAAAAAAATGTCTAAGGCTTTTCTGTGTAACTTCCTCCCCACTCCCCATCTTGCTTCTGTTATCTAGCTCGCCATCCCATTCAAAGTGAACTTCAGACTGAAGGGAAAGGATATGATAGTGGACATCCAGCGACGGCATCTGAAGGTGGGGCTGAAAGGCCACCCCGCCATGATTGATGGAGACTTGTACAATGAAGTGAAGGTGGAGGAGAGTTCTTGGCTGATTGAGGATGGGGAAATAGTCACTGTGCACTTGGAGAAGGTAATGGGAAGGACTTCAACATTTAAGTTCCTGATTTGATTCATTACAGTTGCAGGTTCTCAGATCTGCTGGCTCTCAGGGTTTGTTTCCTGTCTGATGGCCTGCAGTCCTAAGTAATTCTTTAGAACTGCATTGACTAAGCCATCCTAGGCAGAATTGGACCCATGTAAGTCTACTTAAGTCAATGGACATAGAAAAATGCAACTCTGCTCAGGAAGGCACTGTGAGTCTCCCAGTCAAAATGGATTACATGTTGTGACCATCCACCGCAATACGTTATCTTTGCTCTCTAGTAAACTTAAAAAAAAAGATTTCATTTATTATAATAAGGAAATTACAAGAAAATTAGAGATTAACAAACAACAAATACCATACTTACAAGCTGGAGAATAACAATCAAGAGTGAAAACTTTTATGGTATACTAAATGTTTAGAATGCAGTAATCAAAACAAATCTTAGACGGAGTAGCAATTCTAACAAAACAATAACCAACTATGGACAGCTATACCATTAAAGGAATGATACATGTTTTGGGTGAGTGAAATGAAAAACTGATTCATTATTTGCAATAAAATCAACAACATAGTACCACATTGCAACAAAGTCAGATACATAATGGTCAGAATCTGCTTGTGTTTGTTGGTCCAATATTGGTCCAATATATCCCAATTTTTTATACCATTTTATACCATTCTATGCTTGTGTTTGTTGGTCCAATATAGGTCCAATATATCCCAATTTTTTTATACCATTCTAATATGGATGGTGGTTATTGCTCTTCCATAATGCGATGACCAGGCAAGCTGCCGCACATAAAAATGCTATCAAATTACATCTTAGTGTTAGTATCTCAGGATTGTTCCGTAGGTTCAACATTGTCTCTGCCTTCAAAGGAACCGTCTACTTTGTATTACTGTATATTTGGGTTTGCACAAGATGCCAGAAAGCTTGGATATATTTACATGATCACCATGTATGAAGATAAGAACCTGGTTCTCCATACCATTTCCAACACACTGGAAGATAAGTAGGGTTCATATGGTGAACTTGTGATGGAGTTACCATCTTGCAAGTGTTTTAAATGCTTGGGTTTTGATATTGATGGATTTGGACATAATAGTATTGGATCACCAGATTTGTAGCCGTTGGTCCGAGGTAAAGGTAATATTTAGATCTTTATGCCAAGAATGTACATATGAGGGTAGTTTACCATTGGATATGGTTAATAAGATTTTGTAAAGGTATAAAAGGATTGCATTGTCTTTAGAAGGGTTGATTTTCCATAATTTTTCAAAATCTTTTCTTGATTTCTGATTGGCCAGTTAAACGTCTAATTTGAAAATATTGAAACCATGGAATCTGGATATTCATTTTGGATTCTAAATCGGTCTTCTTGAGAATAATTCCTCCTTATGTTATATCAGTTAATTTTGTAAAAGAGGTTTCTCTCCATTGTCAGAAGGAATGTGGTTGCAACTCTGGTTCAAACCACGACTAGCCCAAGAATGAGGAGAGCGGAGATATTGGGGGAGCAAGTTTAAAGAGCAATTCATCCCATATTTATAAAGTATGCTGTAAAAACATATATATATTTTAAACATATTATTGACAATAGAAATTGGCTTATCCTTATGACTATTTCAAACTGATTTCACATAAGGATTTAGGATTTAGAAAACTTTATTCTATATATATACCCAATCCAAGACCGGTTCTGGATGTAAAATCTTTAACAAAGTAGCTAGTTGTGACGCATCCCAATACAATTTGAGATCTGGGTAACCAAGACCTCCTTGCTTAGGTGATTTACATAGTGTATTGAAATTGATCCTAGGCCTTTTGGAACTCCAGATAAAATCATTGAGTGTTTTTACACTTTTTAAAGGAAAGTTTTGTGGAATGTAATTGGCAAGGTTCTGAAATAAAAAATAAATTTGGGTAAGAGAAATGATTTAACCAAACTGAGTTTTTCCATCCATGAAAGATGGAGACTGGTTCATTGTTTAAGAAATGATGAAGTTGAATTATGGAGTTCAAGAAATTATGCTTAAATAGATTGCTTAAATCTACTGGTATATTGACTCCCAAATGTTGTCAAGTTTTGGAAATCCATTTAAACTCATAAACGGATTTGATGTGGGTAGAATTTGAGTGAGAAAGCTGTATAGGAAATTGGAGTGGTTGGAATATAGTCCCGAGATCTCAAAAAATCATCTAAGTTCCAACTTGACAGCCTATAGGGATCTTAAAGGCTCTGAAAGGTACAAAACTACATCATCTGCAAAGAGACAATTTCATCTCTCTATCAATGATTAAAATATTGTGAATATTGGAATTTTGATGGATTGCCATAGCTAAGGGCTCAATAGAGAGAGCAAAGAGCAGAGATGAAAGAGGGTACCCCCCATCTTGTCCTTCTTGATACCATGAAGTCATTTGATATGTTGTTTATTCGAATTTGAGCTTTGGGAGAGGTATATAATACGTGGATAGAACATAAGAAGTGATCTCCAAACCCCATGTGTTGCAGGATTGAGAATACAAATTTAGGTTCTAGCTTATCTAAAGCTTTTTTGATATCAATGGACAGTAGTAGAGTTTCTATTTGTTTGGTTTTGCAGAAATTTGATAATATTAAGAGTTTTGCGAATATTATCCACAATGATGCGATGTGGCATGAACCCAGGCTGATTCTGATGTATATAGTGCATAATGAATTTATTTAATCTGGCGGTGATGGTTGCAGTTAATATTTTTGCGTTTTGACTCAAGAGTGAAATCGGCCTGTAAGATCCTGGATTTGTGAGATCCTTCCCAGGTTTGGGGATTGCTGCTGTTCTATAATGTGGCCATATGTGTAGCATTGAACCAATAGATAGTATATCGTTACACACATTTGATAAGGGATTTTCTAAAATATTAGAATTTTTTAAATAACATTCAGTAGAAAAACCATCCCTACCTGGCAATTTTTTCCCCCAGGGATTTAATAGTGTCAAGGATCTCTTAAGTTTTAAATGGAGCTTCCATTAATTCTTAATGTTCCGGGAGTATTTTGTTTAGATAAGGTTTTGATGTCAAGTTTGACTATCCACTTTGAATCTAGGTTGCTATATGTATACAGGAAAGTGTAATAGTCACTAAATACATTTAAAATTTGAGATGATTTAGTTAAAATATTTTTCTGGTAAACTTGAAAATGTTGAATCCTTAAAAGTATGTCCCCTGTTCAGGGACATTGCTTTAGTTGTGAAATACATAGTACCCACTGTGTCTTTCTTTTTAAGATCAACAAGATGGAATGGTGGAACAAGTTAGTCCAAACAGACCCAGAGCTCAACACCAAGAAGATCAACCCAGAGAATTCCAAAGTAAGCATTTTTCCTATCAACTTTGATTCAAAGAACAGGTGAGAACTGGCTGTTCAGTTCCTCTAATCCTTTCTAATGATTTGGAGTCAAATTTCTGAGGGCCTGTATGCAAAAGGTACAGATGTCTTTGGAGATGTCTTAATGGGGGAGGGGGGCATAGAAAGCATGAAGCTTTTGGATACAACACTGTTCTCAAAGGAAGCTTCTCCCAGGAGGACCCCCTAGATTTACACCTTCTAATGGTACTACTTTGAATTATGAAGCTGTCAGACCTGGATGGCGAGACTCGCAGCATGGTGGAGAAAATGATGTATGATCAACGGCAGAAATCAATGGGGCTTCCCACATCTGATGAGCAGAAGAAGCAGGACATATTGAAAAAGTGAGTAGGACCCATTCACACCTCTTGAAGCATGCGAAGGAAATGATGGTTGGGGTCAGAATGGTGGTGGGGGGCACTTTGTTCTTCCGCTGAGCCTATGCCCATATCTAGTTGGCTGGCGAACCCAAGAAACCATTATTGTAGAAATGGCTAATCTGTGTGATTCAACTCAGTTCCTAAGTCTACAGCACAACAGGGGACTCATGGGCCTGGCAGTGCCATCTCTGCTTGAACCATGACGTGATGTGTTTGACTGTAATCTCCACGTGCCTGCAAGCTAAATAACCTTCCCTTCCCCTGTACCAGGATTGCTGGACAGTCATGATTTTTATGGCTTTATTGCCCTTTTTGGCAAAAGTATGCCTAGAAGCTTCTGTGAGAAATCCTCTGCTAAGGCTACACAGGGTGACAGCTCTTGGGTTATGGGGTTGGAAAAGAGGGAAATGGGAGGGCAGCCAGCTTCTCTTTAGCCATCCTTAAACTCTTGCAGGGAGATTTGAAGGGAGGAATTGCTCATTTGGAAACAGCCTTCTCTTGTAAATGTGGTTACTTTTAATACAGTTTACAACACTGTTCTAATGCTGGCAAGCAACATGGGACACCATGTCTTCTGTTTATCTCTAGTGACTCATTTGAACCAAAGATACCTAGTGGAAATTAGTAGCAAATTGCTGATAGGTTGAGATCTAGCACTATACTGGGATATTCACCAACTCGTAAGCAGGGTCTCTTCCTCCCAAGATTCCCACCACAGATTCTTTTTTGCTTTCCCTTTGAGGGGAAATGGCAAGGAGGCTAGTTTTAGTCAATAATGTTAGCTCTAAAAACCTTATTTCTTTGGCTACCCCCATCCATCTCAGACACAATTCTTCAGATTCCAGAAGACCCCTAATTATCTAATTAACTATTTAGTAAGGGTAACCTCTTTTACTCAGTGTCACATGTTAAATATACTTCTTTTTGTTTTGCTGCTCTTAGCATTGTACAGCATAATAGGAATATCAAAATAAATTTACCACAATATAGTAAAAAGAATTTAAACCACTTCTTGCAGCTGTACAAGAACCTGCTTGTAGGTATGGTGAGAATGGATTTATATTTTGTGCTTACCCAATCCACAATGCAATTCTGTGCAGAGTTACTCTGCTCTAAGGCCACTGACTGATGGAGCAACTCAGAATAGTATTGTACTGTCAAAATGACAACTGTCTGTAGTACTGACTGGCCAGTGAAGTGTCAGCTTGTGATTCAGTGATCTTGGGACACATTCTCTGTCTCTCTCTTAACACGGTTCAGTAGCATCTGTATTTTGTGAAGCTACTTTAGTGTATGTATTTAAATAGCCACCAAGCAATGCTCCAGGCCTCGTTCTATAAAATAGCAAATTTAGGGTTGGATGAGCCAGCTTTTTCACTCAGCCAGTTTCCCTCTTACTACATCCCCAGTCCCACATTGTTTTCACCCATGCAGGTCTTCAATCCTTAGCATAGCCTTTTTTTTGGGGGGGGGGGGTATAGAAATGCATTTTTTTCTTTGGAGGTTTGAAAACAGCAGAACCCTTCACTCTGAGTTTTAAAAGCTTTTTTTCCATCTCTCTGGGCAGAGAACAGGCAGGAAGGGGGGGAGGTCAGTTCAATTGTTTTCCATACTTACTTCAGCCCACCTTCATACAAATGCTCATAAGTCTAGCTAGAGACAGTTAGATGGGCCAGCGCTCCCCCCTCCCAGCAGGGAACAGAGACTTGGAGGAATTAAGACTAGAAAGACTTCAGGAAGACGTTTCTGGAGATGACAGGAAAAGCTTCCTTGACTTGGCCTGATTTGGTCAGTGGGTGGGGAAAACAGAGAAGATAAAACTCCTGGAAGCAAGAAGGAAGCTCTTTTTTCTGCTGAGTCCATCAGAGCAGACAGAACTCTTAGCTGAGATCTGGAGGAGGAGGTCATTAGCCATGTGTTTGCCTGGACAGCTGAAGGAAGTTTCAAGGTATAGGTCATTCTGTAGAGATCTGTAACTTCCTAAACTAAGGAGCCTGTCCTATATTTTCACATTTGATAGGGCACGAATAGAGAGAGGAATTATGTTTCACCCATTTCTTTTGAATCCCTTGCTCAGTCTGGTGCTGTGCTAAAAGTATGCTTGTGAACATTTTCTTTTCAATAAATACTTTATAACCTTGGATGCTGGTAGTGGTTCTCTGTACCACATAGACCTCCGCTGTCTTGGACACGCTATTTTAAAAGGAGCGCTGGGGGAAGGAAGTGGCTATTCCTCCAGGGGCATACAAGGCAGTAAACGGTCCCTGCGGTGACCAGGCGCTGGGCAGCAGGAGACACAGAGGCAAGGCCTCAGAACTTGGAAGGGAAGCTGGGAGTCCTGTACCTCCCAGTGGGTAATTCCAGACAAAGGTCAGGTGATGTCAGTGGTTACATGAGAGAGAAAGAAAAGCCTCTCCAGGTATTGGGAAAACTTTGGAGGGCAGGGTGGAACAGGACCTGCAGGCCAGAGCAGGCCCATTCCGCCACAGGAGGGTTTACTGGGAACCCCTCCTCCCTTTTCACCAGCAGAACTGGTTGGATCCAAAGCATAGTGACACAGAATTGTCAAGAAGAATTCACGTTCATTGCATAGAACTGTGCTGTTAATCATGCAGCCATGTTTAATCTGTGCTACAATATTTGACAATTCCATGTTGCTGCTTTATGAAATGGCAGCAGGCTTAGGCTGGAGCAACTCTGCATAGGATTGTACCATAACATTAATGAATAGTATTCCAGATGTGATCTTGGTGGCAAGGGAGACCAAAATGAAAGTGAATCTGCCAGGAAGTACTGAGGACTAACTTTGTTTAGCAGTTACCTCCAAAACCCTTCTTTGGTTGGCATCCCTTTTACTGCACACAAAAAATGATGTCTGCATAGATTGGAGTTCTGATCCTATGAGCCAGGTGCTACGTGTGTGACCAGGAGCTAATAGTTCCCAAGGGCATATTTGATTAATTTGTCATTGCTCATTTACAACCATAGCAGGTAGTAACTGGTGACTTTTATACTGATATTACTTAGGAGAGAATTGATTGGCAACATAAACTGTGATCTCTGCACAGCCACACTGATAGTAAAGGAGATCTGTGCTTACAAAACACACAAAGTTGCCTTATACGAAGTCAGATCATTGTTCGGTCTCAAGCAAGGTCATCCTGAAAAAAGCTGCTTAAAATGGTTGGGGGCACATGTCTGTCCCACTAACTAATTAGTCTTCCTAAATGTGTCCTCTGTGTTGGTAGTGCTCTTTGCCAGTTTTGAAGTCTTTGACTTCCAGTTGTGTAGTTGACATTTTTTAAAAGCCTATCCTTCCTTCAGGGTGCTCAAGATACTTCACATTGTCTTCTCCCACCCCTGTTTTAGCCTCAGACCCCTGTGAGGTAGGTTAGAGTGAAAGAGAATTACTAGCCCAAGGTTGGTGGCAGACTGGGGATTCGAACCCAGTCGTAGTGGGACATTCTTACTACAAAACTGCACCTGGGCTGTACAAGGTTTCTGCCTACCATTGCCCTGCTGACTTGCTTCCTAGCTCTTAGCTAAAGGTATGCTTCTCTTGTTCTTCCAGATTCATGGAACAGCATCCGGAAATGGATTTCTCAAAAGCAAAATTCAACTGAGATGATTGCCCCCTTTCACTCCTTACTCCCCCTCCCCCATTTTTAAAAGAAAAAAGAAAAAAAATACATATAGCCTGATCAGGACGGGAGGTACAATTTTAGTCACTGTGAACACTCTCATAGTTCCCAAGTCAACTTTCAGTGCAAAACAAAAACCTGTACTGATTTATCAGCACATGTCAGGTTTTTCAGCAGCAGGATCAGTTGGCCATCTGAACCATGACTTATTTTTGCTGAGGGAAGACCACTTTGAGGTTCTAGCAAAAAGAGGATTCATGATGGAAATTTAGGCCTCACTTCTGTAAGTTTCCTAGAGTTCTCAGGCAGTCATTTAAAGACTTCAGGGAGTATCTTAATCACCCTGTACTCTCTCCACCCTGCCCTTGAACTAAATAGAAGGGCCTCCTTTGGACACCCCATTGTCAGTCCTTCCGGTATTCCAGTTCTGAACCAAACAGCCCTTCCAGTATGCTAACTTAGTACCGCATCACTGAGAACAGTTTCTGGTGGACATACTGATAAATGAACCTGTAAGTTGCCCCTGCTTCTGCCTGAGATGTGTGCACTGTAACATCTAAAGGAAAACTTGGGCAGGAGTGATGTGCTTGCATTCCTCCTGTGCAAATTCCCATTTGGGCATTACAGCGAAAGCAGGAGGATTTACATATCTGCTTGTATGCTTAACTCCCAAAGCCCTCCTCTTGTTCCAAGCACATTTTTTGGATGCAAAAAGAATTCCTTGCAAATGTGTCAAGTTTAAGATAGAGTAAACTATTTTGGCCAGAGAGGAAGCCACATCAGAATCTGGTATAGTGAGACTTGCACAAGTTCGGTCTCTAAGCTGTTCTGCCCAGGCCCTCTGCTGTCCAAATGATGCATGTCTGCTGCAGATTCTTCTAGAGATTTTGGCTGTAGTGTGAGCTTAAATGACTTTCTTACCTTCCATTACAATACTGGTGTTGGTGTGGCACTGCAAAACTCATATTTAGGACTAGGATGAGGTCTGTTAAATATGATCAGTTTGGGGAGGTTGACTGTACCCTTGTGGGAATTAAGATATGTTTGATCTCTGCTCAGTGCGTTGATGTCTTGCTTTAAAGTGTCCCACTAATTAATTTGGCATTTAGCATCAATAGCCCATTGTAGGACCTACTAGAGACCACAGTATCATGAATTAGTGGAATCAACAATGATATTTTTGATACATCACCAGAAGCAATGAATTATTGAGAGACAGTCTATGTATACATCTCTGTTCAGAAGAAGATCATTTGTCGAAACGGCAGGACATTCCGGAGACCACCATCTACATTCACCAATATATAATTTGTTCACCTTTTCATCATTGTATAATTTTGACTCTTTAATATATTATTAGCGTTACTTTCTCACATTTTTTTTCATTTTCCGCTTGCTTTAAAGTGGGACAGGTTTCACCCTATGTCCGTGGGAGTGTACTAGATGGCAGGCAGATCTCTGGCTTGCTGGAGAACCAGCCATTCACTTTCCTAGAACAGTTCCACAAACATTTTCCTTTGCACATTGGCCAAACAAGAGGCTTTGTGTATTCTCTCCTTTTGGGGATTGTTGCTGAGAAGACAGCTTGTATTCTGCATGTACAATAAAAGCACCTGTTTTCATGGGGTATTGCTGTGTATATGTGTCCTCATTATCCATGTGCCAAATACTTCTGAGGTGGCTTCTAGGTTGACTAAATAAACTCTATCTTTACTGTTCTGTTTTTAAAGTGTGGTTGCTTTTTTACTGCTGTGATAAAACAGCAGTCACAAGAATAGCATAAAGAGTCTCTTCCAGTCCTATAGTCCTCCTGTTTGCAGTTGTAGCAACATCTGTTTTGCAAATCTGGTAATCCTGGCTGCTGTTCTGTGACTCACAGCAGATGGTGAAGTGTTTCAAGGCATCTGAATTTTCTCAGTGGTTCACTTCCAAACTGTTTTTATTAGAAAGCCACAGCTCACCCTCTTTCCTAAAGAGCAGGGCATAATCCCCATGACATAAGAGAGAAAGGGGTAAAGGAGATCTAGCAGTTCCTGAGCTGCCATGGCAGGTATTGCTGTATTTGTATTTAAACTTAAATCTGTTAATTTATACTGAACCTGGGCATTTGCAAATGGTTTATGATGATACCAGAAGCTTTCAGATTTCCCTGCTACAAAGGAAACTCACTCTGTTGGGCAGCTGAGGGAAGGGGGAACATAAGGTTTTACTTAAATGAGGCAAGCTGCTGGAATTCTTACTACTAACCATTCTAGCAGCCTCAATAGCCCTGACCAGCTTGATCTCATCAGAGTTTGGTTGCTAAGCAGCATTTGCCATAGTTAGTACTTGGATGAGAGACCACTAAGGAAGATTGTGGTTGCTGCGCAGCAAAAGGCAATGACAAACCAGCTCTGCTCCTCTCTTACCTTGAAAGCGCCATGGTCCTGGGATTGCCATCAGTCAGTTGCACACAAGTATTACGACAAGCAGTTCTACCCACAGCCATTTTTTACTAAAATTCTTTAAATTTAGCCACATCCAGGGGTCGGTTGGCCCCGGAGTGCACCAGAGCGGTGCTCCAGGAGTGAAGAGTGAGGGGGGGGGGGACATGACCAAGCCCCACCCCCTGCTCCCATCAGCCATTAGTCGGGCCACAAGGAGGCAGAAGGAAGGTAAGTTGCGGCCCGCAGAAAAGCCTGCCGAGGCTGGCCGCTCCCCCCTTCCCCCTGCCTCACTGCATTTCTTGGGCCTGGCGCCGGAGCGCAGAGCCCGAGAAAGGCCTTCAGAGGCCGTCCCCCCTCCGCGTTTCTCGGGCCCGGCCTTGTCTCCCCAAGCCCCGGGAGCCGAGTGCAATGCTGAAAGGTGCTTGGATCTATGAGATCCAAGCCCCTTTCAGCCTTGTCTCTCCCCCCTGCCCATCCAAGCCCCGGGAGCCGAGTGCAACGCTGAAAGGAGCTTGGATCTATGAATGACAAGAAAAAACAGATTAAAAAGAAGTTCCAGGTGGTGTCCTTAAAATTTTCATCCCAGTTCTGGACTGCCTGGCCACTTTCTGGACAGGGGGAGAGGAAACACAAGATCAGAATTAAGGAGAGAGGGAGAAGGTGCCAGCCACGATAGAAAACCATTGCCGTCCTCAACCAAAAGCCTTGTTTCTGTTTATGCCTTGTTTCTGTTCCCTCAGTTGGGGAGAACAAACTGAAAATGTGCCCGTCATAGAATTCAGCTGAGTGGGACAATGAGACACTCTGCTTTGACTCAGAGGCACTTCCACTCTTACATTTTGCCCCGTGGCTGAGCTTGGAGATCTCTGGCTGAAGTTAAGTAAAAGTGCTGATTTAAGGAATGCACAACGTGGGCACTGGGCAGTAGCCCAGTCCCTCTCTTGTTTGAGACAGATGCTGAAGTGCTGGTTTGAGCTGAGGGCTCCTACTGTCTTAGGGTAAAGGGCCTGAAATGTCTCATTCCTAAGATGCTTTGGGGACTGGGCCGGCCCATCCCAATTGGCAGCACAGGTGCATATTTGGACTGGCAGAATTCCAGGGGCTCTAAGCTCACCCAGAAAACGCGGTAGAGAAAACTCTATTCCCTGTTTGTGCCTGCTCTTGGGTCAGGTGATCTGAAGTGTGGTTGAACAGGTCCCAGTAACTGTTCCTTTCCCTGCCATTGAGTTGCAGCAATTAGCAAAGCTGAACAGGAATCTTGTTGCATCTTCAGGATTAATAAGATCTTATTCCAGTATAAGCTTTGATGAACTAGAGTCCCCTGCATCTTGTGCAAACAAGGTAGTGGGTGATAATGTTGAACTCAGTGGTGCGAAAAGTTTCATCTGCTCTTTGCTGCCTAACAAAACTGTAAGAAAGAGAGGTGCAGGCCAAGCCTTTGTTTCTGGCAAACCCCAGTGCAGTGGTATTGTGGGGAGCCACATCCATAATTACCATCAACCAAAAGAGCCACATTTACTTCCATCCCTGGCACATGAGGCCTGCACCTCAGAGATGCTCACAGCTTTCCTGTTCTTCAGGCAGAGGCAGTTTCAAGATCAGAATCACTTGCCAACCATAAGCCCCACCAGGGAAGAGCACTGCCCACTTTCCTGGAACACGGAGTAGGTGCCAGGGGAGCAGTGCTCAGAAGAGCCACAGGGGGCTTCTGGGCCACTGAGTCTCATTGTCCTAGAGCAGGGGTCCTCAAACTACGGCCCGGGGGCCACATGTGGCCCGCCGAAAACATTTATCCGGCCCGCCAGGTGTTTTTGCCACTGTCCTGTCCATATGCTGCCCAGCACAAGGGGCCCTGGTGAGCGGTAGGGGTGCCATTCCCCTCGGCGCGGCGCCGCTTTCACTTTCCAGGGCCGCAAAAGTTTGCTTTTCTCTCCAACCGCTGGGGACCTGCCAGAGGGCCAGGAGCACCGACAGCCAGGCCGGCACGCCCACTCTCCCTTCCCAGGGCTTGGGCGAAGGTTCCCAGTGCCAGGCGAAGGTTCTGCCCCTTTCCCCTGAAACTGTCCACGGGCTAAGGAAGAGAGACGCGAGGCTCTGCCGGCGGCAACTCCAGGCTGCACCGCTGGTTTGGGAGAAAGTCCATCACTTCCCCTGAATACAGGCCTGGGATCGGGGTGTCAGACCACCACCACCACCTGCACTTCCATGCCACATCCACACAATCACGCCCTGCCTGGAATAAATCCCCCGACGTGGGTTTCCTGCACGCAGACCGGCCATGTGTGCATTGCAACCATGTGTGAATGAGATTCGGGAGGGTAACAAATCCCGGCAGAGTTCGGCACCTCCTAATCTGGCCTCCCTCCAGAATAACCTCCTTTGTCTTCTGTTGCCGTCTGCCGCACAGCCATGCTTTTGGGGCAAAAGCCCTGGTCAGCAACTAGGAGGCCACTGTGGGAAGGGAGCGCCAGCCGCAGAGGGCCAGCGTCTCACCCTCTCTCCGCCGCCCCCCACGCCATGAGACCTGCTGGTAAGACTCGTCGCCCGCAGATTCTTCTTCTTCCCTCTTTCCACTTCCAGCTTAGCTGCGGGGCTTGGGGGCCAGCAGCGCTGATCAGGGGCCCAGCCTTAGCCCGGGCACCTCCAACTGGCAAACCCTGCTGTAAAGTGGGAAGGGGGGAAGGTCCCCACTAGTTGCCCCACTGCCAGATCTCGGTGCCCTCAATCCAAGCC
>NW_015164693.1:142697-180633 GCF_001447785.1 Gekko japonicus
GTTGCCCCACTGCCGGATCTCGGTGCCCTCAATCCAAGCCGCCCCACTGCCGGAACCAAAAAGGGCTCTCTGCAGCCGCTCCCCCCACCCCCCGGCCTGCCTCTGTAGCCACAAAGGGGAATTTTGGCAAGGAAAGGGGGGGCACTTTGTGCTTCTTTGCCAGCGCTTCCTCCCGTCTTTTCTTGGGAACTTTCCCTGAGTCCCTTTTTCCAAGAAGGAGCTGTTCTCCCCTCCCCGGGATATTATCCAGCAAGCCCGTCCCGTGCCAAGGATTCCTCAGGGGGAAGGACCCCCCCCACGCCCAGTCTGCCGTTTCCAGTGGACCCCCTCCCCTCTTTTGCAAGCCACAAAGTAGCGCTTGCAGAGGGGGAATTTTTGTTTTGTGTGCGCTTCATCTTCATGAACAGGACATACAGCTTTTCTGTAACCCATTTTCTATTGACATCGAAAATGTGGATACAATTTACCAAATGGAACTGGCTGAACTGCAGAATTGTGACTCTCTGAAAGAAGCATTCAAGTCAAGCAGCCTTCCTAATTTCTATGCATCTCTCCCCTCTGAGACATATCCTAATCTCAGGAACCATGCACTCAAAATGGCAACCATCTTTGGAAGCACTTATGTCTGTGAACAGACTTTTTCCAGAATGAAACATCTGAAATCTCCAACCAGATCTAGACTAACTGATGCACCCTTGCATCACTTGTTACGACTAGCAGTGACAAATATGGAACCGGACATTAACCATCTCATTAGCCAAAAGCAGGCCCATAGTTCCCATTGAAATACTGGTAAATTTGTTGATTTAACTTTACTTGTTCATTTTAAATATTGTATTTGTTCCCGTTTTGTTTTTTTGCTTCAAAATAAGATATGTGCAATGTGCATAGGAATTTGTTCATAGTTTTTTTAAAAAACTATAGTCCGGCCCTCCAACGGTCTGAGGGACAGTGAACTGGCCCCCTGTTTAAAAAGTTTGAGGACCCCTGTCCTAGAGGGATCAACTGTGCCCTGTATTTATGGAGCTTCCTGGTTGCAGCCTCTTTTCCCACTGTGCTTGCACAAGTCAGTGTAAAACTCCCCTCCCTTTGGCACACTTGCTTCTGCAGAACAGAAGGAAAGAGCTGTAATCCAGAAAACAACTGGGAAGGAAATACAAGCCCTAGTCTTCGTATAGCTCTACAAAGGAGGGGCCATGGCTCAGTGGCAGACCATCTGCTTCACCTGTTGAAAGCCCCAGGTCCAGTCCTTGGCATCTCCAGTTGAAAAAGGATCAGGTGATGTGAAAGACCTCCACCTACGTCCCTGGAGAGCCACCACCAGTCAGAGTAGACAGTAAGGTAAAGGTTCCCTTGCTCGAAAGCCAGTCGAGTCCGACTCTAGGGTTGCGGTGCTCATCTCCGTTTCAAAGCCGAAGAGCCAGCGCTGTCCGAAGACGTTTCCGTGGTCATGTGGCCAGCATGACTAAACACCAAGGCGCACGGCACGCTGTTACCTTCCCACTGAAGTGGTCCCTATTTATCTACTTGCAATTTCTTGCTTTCGAACTGCTAGGTTGGCAGGAGCTGGAACCAGAGACGGGAGCTCACTCCGTCACGCGGCACACTCGGGTCTCGAACTGCTGAACTACCGACCTTCCACAGCCTGCAGTTCAACGTCTTAACCACTTGAGCCACCGCAGCTAGAGTAGGCAGTACTGACTATGATAAGCCAATATTCTGACCCAATATAAGGTGGTTTTGTGTGTTCTGTGGTCAGCAAATTGCTGGAGCGGGTATAGCTCTCCTTCCACCCAGTCCAGCAAAATCCATCTCTTCAAGCTCTGGACAGCATGTATGGTTCCCTCATTGTTGTCCTTGCAACAACCCTGTGAGGTGAGTTGGGCTCAGAGACCCACTGCCTGGCCAAGCAGGAGTTTAAGCCCAAGGCTTCCTCCAGCCACTGCACCACACTGCTGACTGGATGCCATTTCGTTGTTCTCTCCCCTCCCCTTCATTATCAGCAAATAGCAAGCATCTGCATTAGACAAACAATCTGCTGATAATTTGACTTCCAGTTTGCTCTTTCCAAGGCTAGAGTTTTATGAGCTGTTTTGCCACTGAGCTGGCACTGCTGCCACCGCTGTGTTTGTGTGTGACCTTTTTGGCAGCGACCCCAGCTGTCTCCTGAAAGTTAATTGCACGCCCGAAGCCTTGGTGCCATGGTACAGCCTGGGGTAATGACTTTGTTGATACTGATGAGGGCAATCCAGGGAAGGCAATCAGCCAAGGCCTCAGGCCTCCTGGCCCTGGCTGGCACCTTCATTGAGAAAACCCTTCTGAGGGCCACGTGGCGGCTCAGCCAATGGGTTCAGGGCTGACTTGTTTTTCAATGAACTGCTGCTATTCACAGGGAGGTCAAGGCTGCTGGCGGGAGGTGGGGGTGGCTCATTCACCCACAGGAGCCTTATAAGGCAGAGCTCAGCCAAAAAGGGGCAGAGGAAGCAAACAGTGCTAAAAAACCTGCACGAGTCCCAGGTGTGAGCAAAGCATTTGGCCTCGGAGCGACTGCCTAGCTGCGCCGTCACAGAAATGCAGTATGAGAAATGCCAGTGCCTTGAGAGCCAGAATGCCATCCTCTATACTCTCCTGAGCCAAGACCAGCGGGAGAGCTGCAGCCCTTCCCAGCAGCGCTGTCTGTGCCAGAAACGCCGCACCGTCTGCCTCCAGACACCTCAAGTCACCTGCCAAGCAGCTTCGGATGTCTTGGTGAAGACTGTCAGCTTTGTGAAGAATCTCCCTTCCTTCCAGCTGCTCCCATGGGAAGATCAGCTCCTGCTCCTGGACAGCTGCTGGGCTCCCCTTTTCCTCCTTGGCCTCGTCCAAGAGATGGTGACCTTTGAAGTCATAGAGACCCCGGCTCCCAGCATGCTCAAGAGGATCCTTCTCGATGGCCAGTGCAAGAGGCAGGAGCTGCAGAGGGCTCAGCCCACCCTAGCCAGTGTCCAACGTCTCCAGTGCAGCTTAAACAAGTTCTGGAGCCTTGACCTCAGCCCAAAGGAGTATGCCTACCTGAAAGGGGCTATGCTTTTCAACCCCAGTAAGTACCAGACCTTCCTGCATTTTCCTAGAAAACATCATAAGCTTTTTGTGAATAGGCCTGGCCGGGGTGTGTGTGTGTGTGGCAGCAAAGCCTTGGAAGGGAAAAATAGGCATAGGGTTTTTAAGAGGGTTCATCCATAACATTCTAGCAAGCAAGACTTGCCTGGTTGCAACCCCCATCAAAGGCCTTCAAAGTGTAATGTTATCCTCCTGACTTCCCTGAATGGCGGTGTAAAATCCCAGTTTAAAACTCCAGAGTTAGTTTCCTGCACTCATTAGGCTGCCTTATACCACATCGAAAGAAGGCCACTGATCTATCACAGGCAGTACTAACTGGCAGCAGATTGCCAGAGTCTTGGATACGGAGCTTTCCTATCTCCTACTACATGATCTTTTTAAATTGAAGATGCCAGGAACTGAACCTTAGGCCTTCTATATGCCAAGCAGTTGCTCTACCACTGAGCCCCTTGATTTCTTGTTTAGGGGAGAATATGCCGGTATTCAGATAAGGAGATGCAGAGCAAGTGTGCAGAAGCAAGCACACAGCAGGTGGTTCCAGTTTCAAAGCACAGCAGTGTCCTTTTTGATTCAGCTCCCACTGACTCCAAAAACACAGAGCTGTTCTTCTTTTTGAGGCACATTCATATAGTTCCTTTCCCAAGGTTGTTTGATCCACACCCAACATTTAGACTGGCCGACTGGCTGTTATGATCTGCCATTTCAGTTGTCCCATAATTTGCATTCAGTGGCAGGAATCCAGTTGTGCAGATCTGAAAACTTAAAAGAGCCAACATGCTGTAGTGATCAGGATGTCTGACTAGGATCTAGGAGACCCACGTTTGAATCCCCACTCTCCCATGGAAGCTCACTGGGGGATCTTCGACCAGTCACGCACACTCAGCCTCACCTACCTCAAAGGGTATAAATAATTAACAGTGCTTAAGCCTTCAAAAGACAGGACAGTGATTTCTGCTGATACCCCCTCTCACTTTGCCTCCCCCCTGGTGCTGTTCCTGAGGGTCTTCTCTCCCCCCAGAAACAAAATGGGGGTGGGTGTTCAGTGAACTGTCAAAAGAAGGGGAAGGGGGGTGGGTCCCATTTTAAAAGTTCATGCATGGTTAAGATTGTTAGTGGTCACAAAATGTTGAAATGAAACAAAAAATTTTTTCCTGTAGTATGTCCCCATATTTTGTAATTACAAATGGATACAAGTTCCTTTCAAGCAGTGTTTGTATCCTAAAATTTCAAAGTTGCTGAAATGGGAAGTATATAATAGAGAATCAGTCTTTCTGTGTCATTTTAATCTGTCCTTCCTCTGAGTATTTTACAGCAATATGTCCTGTTCCCTTAACCATGTGCAGCATGGTTCCAATCCGAATCAGGTACCCACAACTCATGAGCCAACCTGTGTAGTATGTAATGTATGAGTCAGATACCCATAACCTTTCCCTGAGGGTACACACTTCATTTTTGAAAGAGACTCTGGGTGGGTGCCCTGGCCTTGGGCACTCAGTGTCAATTTGCTGTGGTGACCTCAACAGGGTATAATGACACAGAGCTTACTGTTTTCTCCAGGTGAACTGATCTCTGCCATTTGAAGAGCAGTTGTAATTCTGAGTGATCTCCAGCCCTCACCTGAAGATTAGCAACAATGGCTCCTAGGAGTAAATGGCTAGAGGGGGGAGTCTATGGTACTGTACCTGTCTGAGGTCCCACACCTCCTCAAACCTCACCATCTCGAGACTCCACCCCTCAAATCTCCAGGAATTTCCCAACCTGGAGTTGGCAACCCTATCTCCTTCCCAGCCAATTATCAACCTACCTTTATCTGCCCCTTCAGATTTCCATCTCCCCCCCCCCCCCCCCCCACCTGCAGCCTCTACCCTGCTCTGAAGTTCTGACTGCTAGGTCACACTGGCTGTCATAGGGGGACCATCTCAGCAGGGTATAAGGACACAGAGTCCACCATTTTCTCTAGGGGAACTGATCTCTGCCATGGGGAGAGCAGCTGTAATTCTGAGTGATCACCAGCCCTCACCTGGAGATTGGCAACAACAGTTCCCCAGAAGAAAAAGTACAATTTTTCTCTGCAGTGGGGACCAAAGCAGCTTACATCATTTTCCTCTCCCCCTTTTGATCTGCACAACCACCCTGTGAGGTAGGTTAGGCTAAAAGTCTGTGCCTGGTCCAAAATCACCCACTCAGCTTCCACAGCAAGAATCTGGGTCTTTCAGACCATGCTCTGAATGCTAACTGCTATGTCACACTGGCTGTGGTATCACCTGTTGTCATGACTGAACTCCAGACAACAGATCTCTCTCCCCCCCTGGAGAAAATAACTGCTTTGGAGGGTGGACTCTATGGCATTCTATTCAGCTGAGGCCTATCCCCTCCCCAAACCCTGGCTTCTGTAGACTTCAGCACAAAATATCCAGGAATTTCCCAAACTGAAGCTGGCAACCCTTGTCAGGACTGGCCCCAATGAGTTCCCCATAAAGGCCTGGAAAGGGCTTCATTCCTTTGTCTTTTTACTGACAGAACCAAGCTTGGTCGCCTAGCAACAGCCACTGAGGGAAATGTTAATCCCACAGGAGCCAAGCAAGACAACTGTCTTTGTCAGGAGAGATAGCCGTTTTGGTAGTTATTCTGACAGGGAACAGTGGCAGTGGGCGGGGAAGAGGAGTGGACCCAGCACCCAGCCAATGGCACGCAATTACTCTTGAGTGGTGGTTGATGGGCCAATGGCTGATGGAGCACACCGCACAGCCAATGGAGAGCTGAAAATGGCCACCGCATTAGGAAAATTTATTCTCACAAGAACCACTGTGAGGTAGGTTAGCCTGAAAGCATGTGACTGGCTCAAGGTCACCCAGCAAGCTTTCACGGCAGAGCAGGGATTCAAATCCAGTACTCCCAAGTCATAGTCAGACACTCTCTATGTGTTCATCTCATTCATTCATTACCCTTTTATTTATACATTTAAAACACACCATTATATACCCAATAAATGTGATGTCTGGATTGAGTAACTGACCATTAGCTATGTCAACATGGTGCAGTGGTTAGATTGTCTGACTCAGATCTGGGATGCCCAAGTTTGAATCCCTGCTCTTCCATGGAAGCTCATCCGGTGACCTTGGGCCAGTAACTCAGCCTAGCCTACTTCAATGAGTTTTTGTTCAGAAGAGGAGGGGAGCCCTATTTTAAGCCTCTTTGAGTCCCCATTGAAACTGGGCTCACTACACAATTATAGCTCTTCATGGAAAGAAAAAAGACAGGTATCCATGTTTGGTTGTCTTTTTTTAAGGATTAATATCAAGGGGGGCTGGTTTTAATTAATAAAGCCATGCAGAGGTGGAAGGATTAAACCACTCCCCTCTCCACACGATCCTGATCCAAATTAGAGCCACACAAGGCTATAGGGTGAGGTTATAGGGTACAAAGAAGACAACTTCCTCAGAATGTCAACATAGATAAACCCTCTTGTTTGTTGAATGGCCCATGTCCGACACATCCTGGGAGCAGATCTACTCAGGATCCTTCTCAAGTCTATGCAATGGTGCTTACTTGCCAGAGGAGGTGTTCCATTAGGAAAAACTGAGTACGCTTGAATACATTTTGGGCCTTGTCTGTTTCCAGTATCCAAGGGTTTGAATTATTTGAAATGTTAGCCGAGGCTCAATTCAGCTGGACTTTTTCTTCTCTCTCTTCTCCCAGACGTGCCTGGTCTCAAGGCCTCTGCTTACATTGAGAGCCTCCAGCGTGAAGCCCACAGAGCACTCCAAGACGTCCTGGCACTTTCCCATCTGGAGGACAAAGACTGCTTTGCTCGTGTCCTGCTGATAGCATCTACCCTGAAATCCATCCCTCCTCCACTCATTACTGACCTTTTTTTCCAGCCAGTGATTGGCAACACAGACATTCTGCAGCTGCTTACAGAAATGCTGGTGATGAAATAGGTCGGTAGGCTATGACACCTTGAGTGAGATCGGCTTTGAGGCTTCCCACAACACACTGGGCCTTGTACTTTACACCCAGAAGCTGCACAGTTTGGGGCATGGAATGGAACAGTAGATCTTAATCACAGCAGTCTTCCACAAGGCATCTATTAACCCAGTCCTGTGCTCCTGCTATGTTGCTATACTGAAATAGTTAGGACCGGTAATAACTGTTGTGTGGCATCGCAAGCTGACTTAGAATCCTGTGCCAATGCCTGCCAGCAAGTCACCATCCTCAGATGTGGAGTATGGGCACCGTACAAAGCTATCCCATTTCCCTGATCAAGGCCAGCAGGGCAAGCTGTTAGGGCACGTCTACACTGCAAATGTCTATCCCTTCGTGTATCAGTTTAACTGATCCCTCCTCCCCCTCCAAAGAGAATCATGGGAATTGTAGTTTTGGTGAAGCTGTTGCACATTTTTGAAAAATATAAAAGACATAGATTTAACTAAGGAGTTCCTAAAGAAACTTCCTGTCTTCTGATCTTCAAATACTCAGTCCCTGCCAAAGTCAGTGAAAACAAATGTGTTCATTCTGAGGTGTGCTATTGCTGCATCACATGCTGAAAGTGATTATATGGTGTCTAAGAAGGCAAATCCAACGTGAAGCAGGTACTCTTGGAACTATTTTGTTCGGCTTAATGGAACAAAAAGTGCCCATAAGCCTCTCCAAAACACCCTTCTCACCCAGCTGAGTCCCCACACATCCATCTTTCCAGGAATATAAGGGAAATAATCCAGATTCTAAACATGCCAAGGTCTAGTCAATGCATTTCTCTTACTCAGACTGAGTTCCAAGGCTACATGCAGATGTCCCAAGAAAGAAATCTGGAGCTTCTGTGTGCTGTCTGAAATAAATATTCAACAATTGCTTGAAATAAATTGCTAGGAAAGGAAACTTTGGTTCCTTTTATCTTATGTTCATCATAGAAATCATTCTCTAACCTAGGCCTTTGTTTTCTCCAGCTCCAATGTAAACAAGTGTGTTGCCCAGTGTACTATCCTTTCTTTACACTGACTTCCGATGTCAATATTTTGTGTACTTTTCTGTGATGTGTATGTAGCAATAAAATGTGCTTTAAGTTATTATTTTTAACAAAACAAATAAAATATTTTGCAGTTTGGAAAATTTTGCCGTTTTTTCCACCAGGCCAGTTAGTAACCCTAGATTGTAGGTCCTCAGAGAAACTTTGCCCCCAAATCTTAAATTTCAGGTTGGCTCAAGCAGGTCACTCAACAGTTAAACCAAGGACTCTCTGCACATGCTTGAAGATCATTTTTACTTCACATGCTCCAGGATTTAATGGGGTGCTTTGTACTCCAGTGTCGAATTATATGCAGAAATTAAACAGGTTTGGCATTTCTCCAGCATGGAAGCTGCACCTGTTGAATTTCTGCCTGCCATGCAGCTGCTAAACAGAACAGCCTTAAAAATAATAAAAATGTCAATTCTAAAGCATCAAAGGAATTGACTGCCAGTCCTAGCCAATGTCTAGCATGTGCTCAAATTCAACCCCCAAAGGAACACAACCATATGCACAAACATATACCACACCCTTTCCAACTCTTAATTGACAACAACAATAGGCATGGGCCAGAATAGAACATACAACTTGAAAAGCACTAAAGGAGTCCCACAACACAAACTTCTCATCTCTGGAATCTCTATGGTTTTTTTAAAAATCCCTGCAAATTTAGAGAGCCAGTTTGGTGTAGTGGTTAAGTGCGCGGACTCTAATCTGGGAGAACCGGGTTTGATTCCCCACTCCTCCACTTGCACCTGGCTGGATGACCTTGGGCAAGCCGTAGCTCTGATAAGAGCTGTTCTTGAAAAAGAGCAGTTTCTGTCAGAGCTCTCTCAGCCCCACCTACCTCACAGGGTGTCTGCTGTGGGGAGGGGATGGGAAAGGAGTTTGGGAACAGCTGAGACACCTTTGGGTAGTGAAGGGCGGGGTATAAATCCAATCTCCTCTTCGTCTTCTAGACGTAACATAGACATGCCTCTTGTAGACTGGAAGTGCGAACAAGGATTACAGTCTCCGTTTTCAAAAACAAGCATAAAATCCATGCAATAATACCTTTTACAGGGCCAACCAAATTAGCACAAAACACTGTGCATGCACCTATCAGGATTCATCATCTGGCATGAACGTTACAACATTTACAAAGATAGACGGGAGGAAATCTGATCTCTTGGTCTACCTTTTGTCTGTCTCTATGTATAGGAACTAAATCGTGTAATACCTTTTACTGAGGCAAATATTACGTTGTATTACATAGGGCTGCCTGCCAACCTCCAGGTGGAGCCCAGAATTCTCCTTGCATTGCAAGTGTTCTCTAGGCTACAGTTCCCCTGGCCCTGGGGAAAATGGCCTTTTGGAGGAGCCCCACCTAGCTCTCTGCCCTCCCCAAACTCCGAGTCCACTCAAACTAGGCAGGCACTACCCTCAGATCCCCAGGAATTCTCACACTGGAAAACAATTAATAATAATCTCACGCTGCAGTTGCCATCACAAGCTATGACGTGATTGTGTTTCTTTTATGGATTTTCTGCGGGCCTTGAATTGTCAGCTCCAGGTCAGAAAATTCCTGGTGATTTGGGGTTGGCTGCCGGGCACCTGGCGAGAGAAGGGAACTCAGCGGGGATTTGATGCCATAGATTCTGCCCTCCAAAGCTGCCATTTCCTGCAGCGGAATTGTCGGTTCTCAATTGATTGTCATTGTCTGGAGAGCAGTTGTAACTCCCGGGAAAGTCCAGGCCCAATTGGGAGAGTGGCGATTTTGCACAGAGGACTAATATGGCTATTTATAATTATTTTCTATGACTAAGTAAGAGACGTCGTTCTATCCCGTCGTCTCGTCGAACCCTGTTGTCCTTGCACCAACGTGACAAGCCTACACCTTTGCCCAGTGCCGTTCTCTGCTTCTTTCATCTCTATGGTCAGAACGCACGTGACGCGTGAACCGATCTTCCCATTGACGCAAGTGCGCGCCGACGTCCGGCCTCTCACATGACCACAATTCTAGCAGTGACAAGATGGCGGCGCCTAGCTCTTGTTCTCTTTCCCTTCAGACCGGAGGCCGATATTGTCTGGTGAGCCGCATTCCGGCCCAACTTCGCTCCACCGATCTCCGCGCCTACTTCAGCCAGGCCGTCGAGGCCGGCGCCTTTTCCCGCTTCCATTACCGGCACCGGCCCGAGTGCGAAGGGCCAAGCCCGGGGCCAACCTGTTGTTGCCTGGTGGCGGTGCAGCCCGGTTGGGCCAGCCGTTTTGTCCGCATGTACTCGAGGAAGCGCTGGATCGACGCGCAGGGGGAAACGCTGCCCGGCCGCTGCCTCATTCGGAGAGTTCGAGTTTCCCTGGACGAAGGTATTAGTTGGGCGGATGGGGAGAAGAGAGCCCTCGGAAGAGTCTCGGTTTTCTTTCCGAGTCTGGGCCTTTGAAGGAGGGTTAGAAGAACTGACGATGGGGTAGCTACGGGTAAAAAACACCTGCCCGAATGCGAGCAAGTGCATATGCACGGTGGAATTCGCATTTTGATTTTCTTGTGTGGACCAGACAGTTGTGTAATGTAACCATCATTCAATATCCGTATATTACATTATCATTTATTTGTGTGTGTGTATGTATAAAAACCCAATGTCACAAGAGCTTACAAAGCTATTCATTTTATTTTCATAATTATGACCTTCTGAGGCCCCTGCCACACGGCAGGGGAAAAGCCCTTTAAAGCGCGGCTTTTAAAAGCCGCACCAACGTTGATACGGCTCGGCGGGATCCCACGATCCCCCGGCCGAGCCGCCTTTTCTCCCCGGCGCGATCAAACGCCGGAGAGAAAAGACAGCTCTAACCGGGAGCCGGCCGAACTGCGCATGCCTGAGCATGCGCAGTTCGTCTCCGGCCCGGGGTTGTGCTGGCGCAAAGACGCGCCGGCGATCAGACGCCCGGGAAGAGGCGCCTCGTCCATTTGAACCACCGAGGTAGGTGGTTCAGTTTGAGGCGCTTTTTCCCGGGAAAGGGACAGTTTGGCCACGGAAGCAAGACGCTTCCCAGATGTTGTGGTGTGATCGCGCCGGTTTGATCCGGCCCCAAACTGTCCCGTTCCCGGGCCAAATCGCCTCGTGTGAACGGGGCCTGTGATAGGTTTGTCTTATAGTGCCCCAAGATCAACCAGCATCACACACTTCTCTGTCAGAGAGGGAATCTGAACCTCTGTCTCCCAGATGTTGATGTGGCACTCTGCTCACTGTACTGAGCTGGCTCTTTGATACTACAGAATTCTTTTGTCAGAATCCAGGTGGTAATGATTACTGTAGTATAATGACAGGCTGTGTGCCAAGCGCATCATTTGTCTCCTTCATTGGATGCCCTGTGTGGGTGGATGATGACTGGCATGCTTCCTCTGTATGTGAGTAAGCTGACTCAAGTTTGAAGTACATGTATCAGGGCTGGCATCAGCATATCCTGAAGCAGGGGCTGCCAAGGTTCAGGTCTTCTGGTGAGGCCTGCTACCACTATCCTCCACCTGTTCAACTCCCCTGCTGCCCATCTATTTGTTCTGAGCCCTCCCTCTACCTATAGTCTAGCTGGTCAGGAAAGGGTGAGTAAGCATTTGGAGGACTAGAAACTGAGCAAGAGGGTGGGGAAAGGATAGTTAGGTAGTGGGGGAGGAGAATAGTGGGGAGGTGTGAGTGGCGGGGGCACAATGGCAGCAGAGGGAAAGGGGCCCCCAGGAACACTCTGCCCAGGGCCCACTGAAACTGGCTGTGGCATGTATACTTGGGCAAAGGCTATCATCCCTGTTTTAGTTATCTGTCACAGACCTGAAAATTTATATTGAAGCTTTGAGAATGGAGGAGTGTTCCTGAATCTTTCTGGGCCCTCTCAGTGACTTTCAATAGACCTGGATTCAGTTCTTCACTCAACTATGCAGCCCATTGCGTGAATTTGGGCCAGTCATACAGAAGCTGTTTATGGTTGTGTTGGTCCAAAAGAAAAATCCAAAAAACAATGAAAACTATCCATGTAACATCTTTTATTAGGACTAATCTAATGACACAAAACAATGGGTAATCTTTACCTGGTCTGTATCCTGGTTTTAAGATTATTTATTTATTAATTTATCAGATTTATATCCCACCCTCCCCAAATGGGCTCAGGGCGGCTAACAACAGAGGCAAATGCCATAACAAACAATTAAAACAGCATAAAACAATCAATAAATAAAGTGCGGTGCTCTTGATGTTAAATCTTATTACTCCAAGATGGTTTCCATTTATCAACCTAGCCTGACAACATAGGTTCTTCGGTCACTAGGCATTTTCCCAGGGCCGGCTCACTTATAGGTCTAATCCACCATCGAAGATGACAACTCGGTGGTGGCACAATGACGGCGGTGGCTCCTATGCAAAGGCCTGGCGGAAGAGCTCCGTCTTACAGGCCCTGCGGAATTGTGCCAAGTCCCGCAGGGCCTGGATCTTCTCTGGGAGCTCGTTCCACCAGACAGGAGCCGCTGCCGAGAAAGCCCTGACCCTGGTTGCAGCCAACGATGTCCTTGGGGCCTGGAACCACCAATAGGTGCTGCGCCCCCGACCGTAGTGCTCTTAGGGGAACATATGGGGAAAGGCGGTTCCTTAGGTACACTGGACCCTGGCCATCAGGATCACAGTGACTTGAGAAACCTGATGGCCCCCCCCCTTTTAGTTTGTAATGTCTGACCAAAATGAAAGGCTATGGGGAATTTGAAAGTTGCACACACGCTATGTATTGTCATGTCTGCCATAATAAAAAGTGAACTGTATTCCAGTCAGATTAACTTTCCTCACAGGGCTAGGAGGGTAAAATGGAAGAGAGGCAAACTGCATGTTGTCCACATAGAAGAACTGCCTTGTAAAACATAAAACTCTGCTTAGTCATATTATGAAAGCTGTCTAGGGATGTTTGAACTGGAAATGTGTGGAAGCACTTCTCTGATGTGTGAAATTACTAAACCATGGCTTAGAAGTTTTTTTGGAAAGTTATGTCTTTTATTTTGTCACCCTGTTTTCTTTGTCATCCAGTTGTATATTTTCTCATTCTCATAGATGTCAGCTCATTTCCATATAAAACCCAAAAGGAGCTCCACAAGAAAGTCTCAAGTGAAATTTTTACTGAGGATGATTTACAGCAGCTGCCTGAGTTGAACCCTCCTGTGTTTATGCCAAATGGGAATGTGGGTACCCCTTTGAGAGTCTTCTTGGAACTTATCAATGCCTGTCGCATGCCTGCCCGTGCCATCAGGAAACTGCAGTTGCAGTTCCCTAAAACTGCCTCCTCTCGCAGATATGGAAATGTGCCATTTACGTATGAAGAAACCGAAACTGTTGCCGAGGAGGAATGGGTTTACACAGCTACTGGAGAAGAGATAGCAGAAGGGGAGCCCCTGCTACAAGTAGGAAGTGCTACTGTAAAAGATGACAAGGAAGACAGAGATTGGGAAGATCTGGAGAATGAAGCAGCAGCAGAAGACAACTGTCATTTGGATGAAGTAAGTAGTTTTTTCTTCCGGAGGTGAAGTCAATATTACTCATTTTTAGAGACGGTATTTTATTGCATTTAAGGAGGGGAAAGTGTTTGCAAGTCCCTGTTTGTCCTCTGGCATGCTGCCTATACATGAGCACATGAAGCTGCCTTCTCCTCAGTCAGATCCTTGGTCTATCAGTATTGCTTACTTTGACTACAAACAGCTTTCCAGGGATCTCATGCAGAGGTCTTTCATATCATGTGGTTCTTTTTAGCCTTTTGGGGATTGAACCTGGGATCTTCTGCATGCAAAACAGATCTTGTAACACAGATCTTGTAATAGCCACCTCCCCACCTGTACCATATAAATATGCACATGTGTGTATGTGAAGCTGCCTTATAACAAGTTGGACCATTGGTTGTTTAACGTCAGTATTTTCTACTCTGGCTGACAGCAGCTCAGGTAGAGGTCTTTCCTGTCACCTGATCCTTTCAACTAGCAATGTTGGACTTGAACCTGGGACTTTCTGCATGCAAAGCAGATGGTCATTCACTGAGCAGTGGTCCCACCTTCACACAATTCTGAAATCTGCTTTAATCCCCCAGCTTCATTCTCCCATCCCTGCTGGCTAAATGGCTTCTGAAGTCCACCACCAGCTTTTCACACTGCCTTTCAGATGACCGACTAGAGGATACCTGTCAGTCTATCAAGGCAACTTCCTAACCCCCATCCCCCACTTCATCCAAGGCGCATACGTGGTTCTTCCCCTTCATTTTCAACAACCCTGTGAGGATGAAATAGTGTGGCTTTGACATCTGGAATAGGTCTTAGAATATAATGCCTGAACCAGGAGAATACTTAAAGGGCTTTGTTTTCTTTTGAGCACAGGATCTTCCTCACCCTGTTTGAAACCAATGTTTGGGTCTCATGATAAAGGAAATCCAGTTGGCAATACCCTATATGCTGTGAAAGGGTGAGGGTGGGATAAGTAGTTAGCAAAATTAAGACCTGCACCTGAGCTTCCTGTGTGCAGATATTTGGTGGTGTGGGGAGGTGGACAGTTTGCCGTGAGCTGGTTCCAGTGGTTTTTCCAGAGCTCAGAACAATCAGAATGGAATTAGGGAATGAAGGGGATTGGGACAAACCTTTCTGTCATTCATCTCTTTCTATCCCCTCCCCGCAATCCCGCAGGACAGTGATAGATGTGAAGAGTGGGAGCGGCACGAGGCTTTGCATGAAGACATCACCAGCCAGGAACGCACAAAGGAACGTCTGTATGAGGAGGAGATCGAGCTGAAGTGGGAGAAAGGAGGCTCTGGGCTGGTCTTCTACACAGATGCACAATATTGGCAAGAAGAAGAGGAAGGAGGTGTGACGCTGCCTGAGACATTCTGGCTTGGCTTCTGCCGCAGTGATCCTGTTTTACCTTTGCCCTGTCTCTGTGGAGCCTCACCCAGCTTGAAGGGGAACCTCATTAATGACATGTGCAAAAATACTAAAATAGGTCCATACTGTTAGAGCCTGTCTCCTGCCCGTTCCCTTTTTGCCATCTTTTTTAGAGCTTGGCTACTTTTCAATGCACTCCTCCCCTGCTCCCTTCCATAGGTCACTTTCTGTGCATTTTCTGCAGCATCCAGCCTGCTGTCATTCTTTTGCCCCTGGTGCCATTAAGATTTTCAAGATGGCATTGACAAGGGGAAGCTCTTTGCCTTGTTTACTTTATGTATTAGATTTTTCTACCAATTTTCCAAGAAGCTCAGGGCAACATGCATAACTCCACCCATAGTTTTTTCCTGGTGACAGCCCTGTGAGGCTAAGCAAAGTGAGTAAGTGGCTAAGTGACTATCATAGCAGAGGAGGAGGATTTGAATCCAAGGCTTCCTGGTCATAGTTCAGCATACTAACCATTGCACTGCCTCTTTCTGTTTACTGCTGCAGCAAAACCTGCAAGGGGTTACCAAAGGCAGGCACCTGCAGTTTCAGAGCAGTAAAGCAAGGTCTTGTCTCTGCTTGGCCCATTGCCTGTATAGGCAGACTTTTTGTACCCAACATAGTTGAAGGAATATGTATTTACACAAGGACACTGCTGAAGATTGTCACCAAATGGGGTAGAAATAAGGAGCCATAGAGGTCTACGGGCTTATGTGTGGTGCAGAGAAAGTGGTTTAAATGGTTTTTTGTCCCTCTCCCATAATGCTAGAACTTGGAGGGGAGGGGGTAACCCTGTGAAACCAATTGGCAGTAGATTCAAGGAAGTACTGCTTCAAACAACAAGTGGTTGGCTTGTGTAACTCACTGCTGCAAGATGTAGTGCGGAACACTGGTTTAGATTATTTAAAAGTTGGCTGTGCAGATCTGTCCAGGTCTGTCATTGGCTGTTAGGCACCATATCCAGAAGCAGAGTGTTTCCCCTTGTCAGATGCTGCGGTGGAACAACAGAGGAGGGCTGTTGCCAGAGGTCCCTTCTTTTGGGCTACCCTGTGGCATCTGATTGGCTGCAAACAGTGGGGATTCGAACCTGGGTCTCCAAGATCCTATCCCAATACTCAAAACAGCTACAGCACACTGACTTAGTGTTACACCACCTAGCATCAGCCTCAACTGCGTAATGCTATATTTCCATCCATAAGGATTAACGTTTTTTATGAAGCTGAGTTTTGGGGGTGGGGGGTGGTGAATTCTGTAGTCAGCGTTCAGAATTCACACAGCTTTGGGTGTGCAAGGGCTTGACTCAACCTTGATGTAAAGCCAAGTCTGGTGAACTGAAATGTACCTTTTTGGGCCTCTCTTTGGGCAGATTTTGATGAGCAGACGGCAGACGACTGGGATGTGGATATGAGCGTCTACTATGACAAAGGTATTTGAACCATCAGTTTATTACAGCAGGAGTGAGAAGAGATGTTAGACCAGTGGCTATCTGATTGACAAGCTTCAGCCGAGAGCTTGGCTTGCCCTCCTGGCAGGGTTACAGCTCTTAACGTCTTGGCTTCCAGTGGCCTTCCAGGCACTGTTCAAGGTGTCATATTTATTAGTATGGGATTTTTAATCACCCTGCTTTTGATTATGGCTAGTTTACCAAACTCTGGTATTTGGTATGCATTTATTTACAACTTTTGTAGTCCACCTTTCTCCAAAGAGTATCAAGGTGGATTAAAATATATTAAATAAGAATAAAACCAGTATATAATAATATGGAAACTGACAAAAAAGGACCCCCTAAGAGTTATGTCCTTATATATTTTGTTGATGGAGACGAGGGGGCTTTCTTAAATTCCTCTGCTAAGTTCTTCCACTGGAGCTCTCAAACTCTGAATCTGTACTGGCTTCCCACACTTGAAAAAGCTAAGGGCAGAACAATTCCCTGTAGGCTTCCCTCTTTCTAGCTTGTCGTAAAACCAGTCTCGGCATAGACTGTTGGAGATCTTTTATGGACAGTTGTTAAGGATTGAATCTGGGGCTTTCAGCACATGTGCTCTTCTCCCAGCTATGGGCTCTCCCCTTTCTATCTTGATGGCATTTGTGGCTTGTGGTACAAAATGATGTCGAATTTCCCTTCCTTCCAGATGGGGGTGACAAGGATGCTCGGGATTTGGTCAAGATGCGGTTTGAACAGAGGCTCCGGGATGGTCTGGAAGATGGGTCTGTTTTGGGACAACAAATTGGAACCTTTGAAAAATATACCAAGGTAGGAACAGCGATTGGGGTGTGTTTTGATTTTACTAGCAGAAGAAAACCTAGCAGATTTTGAAGAACATTTTAAAAAATTAAAATGTTAAAAGGGCACAGTTAAAAAGGACATGGTGTTCTGGTTTGAATACATGCTTGTTATATAAAGGGGAGGTCAGCATCCTGTTCTATCCCAGAAGAATTAACATTGCAACCCGTCTTCATCTGGCTGCCACCCTTTTAAGCCTCTTTGGTGAAGAACTTGGTTCATGTTCAGTCAATAATTGGCTTACTTAGAGATGTTTCCCCACCACCACCAGGGTATTGGCAGAAAAGTGCTGGAGAGGCAGGGCTGGACTGAGGGTCTCGGCTTGGGCAGCAGCAATTCAGGGATGACCGAAGCACTCGACAACGAGGGCCAGAATCCCAAATGCAAGAGAGGCTTGGGGTAAGTACCGCTGGATCCTGTCTTTCTCTGAGGTACAACATGAGAATAAAGGTCGAGCCAGCTTGCCGTAGGGGCTAGAGTGTCTGGGAGACCTGGGTTCATATCCCTGGTCTGCCAAGGAAGCTCACTGTGTGACTCACTCTCAGCCTGTGCTACCTCACAGGGGGGTAGTTGTGATGATAAAATTGAGGAGAACAATGGTGTAAGATGCTTTGGGCTCTCCATTGGAAAGAAAAGTGGGGTATAAGTATCTCAAATGCTCACAGCTAGATTCGAGTCCAGTAGCACCTTAGAAACCAACATTTGGGGGGATGTAAGTTTTTGAGCATCAAAACTCCATCACGTAACAAAATCTTGTTGGTCTCCCAGGTTCTACTGGACTCAATTCTAGCTCTTCTACTGCAGACCAACGTGGATGTCCTGAAACAAAAATTTTCAAATTTCCCTAGTTAAAGAAAATGTGGGGAGAGTCTTGTAAAATTCAGTTGTAATTTTCACAAGTAGGGCTCCCAATGATGTGTATTGCTTATGTTTCAGCACTGGCATAAGCCACATGTTGTTAATGTTAAGGGCTGCCAGTTGCCTAAACATATGTGACCCATATTGAGTTACTGAGAACTTCATCCTAGCTGCCCTGAAGCCTTCAACTTGACATTCAGCATAAACTGGGTGAATCAGTGTGCAAATAGATTAATTGGACTGTTTTCATCTGCCTCTGTCAACTGAGTCTTTGCAGAATTTGACAAAGTTTGATGTGATGAGTGGGCAAGAAGATCAAGGGCAAGGTGCTGGGCATATGGATAACTAAAAGAGCCAGATCAAACACCCAGGGAGCCCGGGAGCCACCTGGGGCCTAAAGCTTCCTCTCTTCTGCTACACCCCAAAGAACCCCCACTCAGGCCATTGGTAGACAGTGCTTCTGTGCTGTCAGATTGCTGTCTGGAGCCCCAGGGACTGAATATTCAAAACTAGTTTCTGAGTCAGGAATGTAGAATTGTTCCTTTCACTATGACATTTGGTTAAGGAGCGAAATGTCATTGAGACAAACAGCCTTGAAGTGATGCCACTCCGTGTTTGAAGACTTTGTTCTCCTTCATTCAATTTCCTTTAGGTACCACGGTGAGAAGCTCCAGACTTACATCAAGCCCAAGAGACCTTGCAGGGACAACCACATTCTCATCTCCACCATTTATGATGACCCCCATCCTGTGGACGCAGGGGAGCAGCTGCTCCGGCGCCCGCTGACAATCAGCATGAAGTATCGGCAAGACGTGCCGTTTGTCCATGCTGCTCACAGTGTGCATCACAGCTCCAGTTCCTCATGAGATGCACAGTGGCCTGTCAGCAAAGACTGGTGTTTTGGGAACTTTGTGTCTTTTTCTTTTCAATTAAGTTTATATTAAAGAAAACAATACACATAGTCTTGTAGAATCCTGTAAATTAGTGGGCCAGTGCTCATTAAAAAAATCCAATTTTAACACATGTTTCACATGATCCTTCTTTCATTCTTTTCTAATAAGTCCTTTTTGATAAGAGTGGCAAGTTCCAAATTCATGGCACTAAGGTTGGATTCTTTGATTTCCAAAGCCTTGTTAGACATATTTGTGCTGCAGTCATTGAAGATGTAAATGGTTCTCTTCTTAAACAATTCTGACAGGAGCCCCTTGAGTTCCAAGATTGTTCATACACAAGGCCCTTTTTATTATGGTTTATGGTCCCCCCAAATCTGAGCAAAATGTTACTGTGTTGGGGTTTGCTTTGAAGGCTAGGCATACAGATGTGTGTTTATGGATCACCACAGCCTCTGTAGGTTTTACAGATTCTGCCCTGTAGCAGTTCAACATTAAATCTAAACTTATCTTTACCAAAGGAATATCCTCTGTAATCCTTGCAATTTGCAAAGGCCCTCTTGTTTTCAGCATGAAATAGATGGGATAATATGTGAAAATGTTGTGTTACAGAAGGAAGGGGGGTGATAGTGTCTTTCCTTGCTGGCAAACTCCCTTAGACCAAGGGTTCCCTAGAAAGCATGCTGGTAACCAGCCACCACCAGTCATGGACTTCATGACATCTAAACTGACCTGCTGAGAAGGTATTCTCCTAGCGCTGTCCTAGAGAAACAACAAATTGACAGGGTAGAAACACTAGAAAATACCTTATAACTAACTATGTAGCACCTCTGCGATCTAGCATGTGAGAAGAGATTAGGAGAAATATCCCTGAGAAGTAAATTGCACTAAGCAAAACCAAAAAATTTCTTTATAAAAATGTCTATTAGAAAAGAGAGAGAAAAAGGGCAATTGGATTCACAAGAATGGTGGGGAAAGGACAGAACAAAAATACAGGGAAGGCACACAGCACAAATATTTTCAAATAAAAGGCAATAAAGTTGGACAAACTCCGCTAAGTACACATTACCTAGGCTACAGAGGGTTTGTCAAAGCATGTGCAGAGTTCCTTGCAGTAACAAGATGCTGGAGGAGTCCTCAGCCCCTACCCACTCTCCTGTGGAGCCCAGTTTCCACTGAAGACAAGGGAAAGGTCCAGATATTTATGGTCAATGCAATGGGATCTAAGCCAGCTTCTATGAATGGTTAGCTGATTTAGCAAATCTCATGCAAAACCCCATCTCTGATGTCAGAGGCTACTGCTACCAATCAGAGACTTATAAAATATAGTCCCACCTCCATCAAGCATCTGGTAATGGCTCTGAACGTTCATGAGAAATAGGTGGTCTGACCCAAACCAGACTGTTCTTTGTCCAAATGGGCTTAACTCTGACAGAGTCAGCATGCGAGATTTGTAGTTGATTGTGAATCTGAGAACAAGTCTACCTGGTGAAGATCCTGTGCTGTCCACTAATACTGGCTCCTTGAGCTGCTGGTAGAATACTCTACTTAAAAGAGTTGTGCCATCAGCCTAAATTCTTTGGTATCATGTGCTCTCTTCTCTCTTGAAACTGATTGAAGGAATTGCCCAGAATCCTGAAGCCACCATCTGCAGTCTTCCAGCTGCCTGTCCAAAAAGGATGATGTTATTTGCACAGCTTCAGGACATTTTAAAAGCTCTTCTATGAAACACTGAGGACTAGAAACATGGATTTAAAAGAGTTGTTATATCTAGTAGTACAGCACTCTATGAGCAGCTGGGAGTAACAATTCTAGAAGCCTCTGGAAAGGTCGTTTCTGATTTCAGATGCCCCAAGTCTGCACCTCCTTCCATTGAGTACAGAGGCTGCCATCAGACACCAGTTTTAGCAATTATTAAATGTGAATGTGCCTGAATCCAGCTTACTTCTAGGCTTGTTGCTCCTCCTTGTGGAGAGCATGGTAAAGGAATTCTAGCGTATGAGTATCCCATGTTGTATGAATGCAGGCTTAAGCAAGGTTCTCCACGATTTCTAAACCAGATTTAATCCATGTTTGCCAAATTTATGCACTAAGTTGAAACCATTTTTAAAACCTGGATATTATCTTAATCATTTGTCGGATTCTAGGTCTAATACTTACTAAATACTTAAATGCTAGTGGAAATTTCAGTTTCATGCTTAATGTTGGCTTGGTGTGCTGTACTGTCTAATGTGACCAGCATCTCTTAATACTTTCAAAGGCTTGTTTACATTATTATTCCCACAGTTCTTGGCCCCCCAGCTGTTTTTCCACTTTGATTACGTAAATAGTTCTTTGAATTTTTTTAAAAAACAATTCATTTAAAGTATTTGTAGTACCCAGGTTTTTATTCAAAGTTCCTTTACAAAATAACATGTATGGGGTGTGAAAGACAGGGAGAAAGTTAATTCATTTGAATTGTGTGTTGGAGGAGGGTTTTACGGATACCGTGGACTGACAAAAAGACAAATGAGTGGGTTCTAGATCAAATCAAGCCTGACCTCTCCCTAGATGCTAAAATGAGTAAACTGAGGCTATCGTACTTCAATCCCATTATCAGAAGACGAGTCACTGGAAAAGAAAATAAGGCTAAGAAATTTGAGGGCAGCAGGAAAAGAGTCAGACCCAACATGAGATGGATTGACTCAGGTAAGGAAGCCACGGTCCTCAGTTTGCAAGACCTGAGCAAGGCTGTTAACGATAGGACATTTTGGAGGACATTAATTTATAAAAGGGAAAGGTTTCCCTTGCTCGAAAGCTAGTCAAATCCGACTCTAGGGGGTGGTGTTCATCTCCATTTCCAAGCCGGAGATCCAGCGCTGTCTGAAAGCTTCTCCGTGGTCATGTGGCCAGCATGACGAAACACCGAGACACACAGAATGCTGTTACCTTCCCACCAAAGCGGTACCTATTTATCTACTTGCAATTTCTTGCTTTTGAACTGCTAGTTTGGCAGGAGCTGGGGCCAGAGATGGGAGCTCATTCAGTCATGTGGTACTAGGGTCTCAAACTGCCAAACTACAGAACTTCCAGTCTGCAGCTCAGCGTCTTAACCTCTGAGCCCTTGACGGCACTTAACACACACACACACATACACATAGTACTAACACAGACTAAACATTTCAGATGCACTCTTAAAACATCCTGGATGTGGACACTTAAAAGAACATAATGTATAGAGTGGCTAGGGTTGCCAACCTCTAGGTTAGGGTTGCCAGTTCCCTACTTCTTCACAGCTGGGGGCTCCAGGCTTCTCTCCTGGATGTTCCTGCACGCGCCACGATGACATCTCCCAAGTGACATCATCGTGCTACGCATGTCACAGGGGGCGTTCTAGTGTTTGGCCAAAAACTCTATGGTCACCATAGAGTTTTTGGATGAATGCTAGAGAGTTCCCCCTGCGACGTGCCTAGTGCAATGATGTCATCTCCAGGTGACATCATTGAGCTGGGCACATTGGATCTGCGTAGCTCTTCGGGGGTGGGGCTCCCCCCACCAGCCAGCTGGACCTCAGGGGCCAGATCGAGGGGTCTGAAATCAGGAAAAACCCCGCCCCCATTGGGGGTATGGCAACCCTACTCCTGGTGGACCCTGGAGTTCTCCTGGAATTGCAACTGATCTCCAGACTACAGACATCAGTTCCACTGGAGAAAATTGCTGGTTTTGAGGATGAACTCAGCATCATACCCTGCTGAGGTCCCTCCCCAGGCCCTACCCCCAAACTCCAGGAATTTCCCTACCTGGAGCTGGCAACCCTAGGAGCTGGCTCATGTTGACAACTAAGTGGCAGAGTTTCTTCTACTAATCAAATGGAGGACAATTTCCACGCTAATTTGGCCAAGTAGGATTCAGAAATAGTTGTAATTTCCTTCTGTGCCCTCCTGGGGGCGCGCAAAACCGGAATAAGTTCCATCTTCGCCACTTCTTCCCCGAGAGGGCGCTCCCTGCCTACTTTATAGTGAGGTCTTTCAGAGTCCCCAAGTGCGCCTGGGATCTTTGTAGCGTCGGCCTCCTGTTTCTGCACGGACTGGGACAACGATGGCATGTTAGGCCTCTCCCCACAGAGATACTGAAGGCTAGAGCGGTACCGCTCTGCGACTATGGAGACTCATGGCCAATTTTTACCCGAAGCGCGCCCTATATAGCCTTTTTTGTCGTCGTTGTTAGTGTGCGTGAGTAAAACAAGTCTATGTGGCAGCTACTTGGGAGAGGTGAGTTGTGTTTACTCCGGCTTCTTCTTGCCGCCTCCCCGCCCTTGTGTGGGTTTTTTTATTTGTTCCCCCGTTCGTTTAATGGCAACATAACGCCTTTCCCTTGAGCGTTAATATGTTCGCAAGGTGGCCCTGTGTGGAATGCGTTTATTTCAACTCGCGTGCCTTTTCATATGCCTTCCAGCACTTCCATTGGGTTCCCACACACAGCTGTGAGCCCCATTGAGCCCCCACAAGTAGCCTCTTCGGTTTATGCCATTTCCGTCTCCCCTTCAGAGAATGCTTAAGCCGTCTCAGAAACTACTGGAGAAAATCCCAAAGAAATCGGAAGTCTCCCGGACAGAATCAACCATCACAACAATAGAGATTATACTTAGGTTATTGTTTATTTAATATATATTCTGCTGCTGCTCTGACAACACCTAAATGTTTTAACAGGTGGGTCAGAAAGCCAAGAAGGAGGAGGTGGAAATAGGTGAACTGTGCAAAATATAGGCTTTGACAGCTGCAAAATGTGAGAAACGACGATGGTTATCGCAGCCTGTTTTCAATGATGAAATGTATTGATAAATTTGAACAATGGAAAGTTTATACTTTATGAAATGTATGAATGTGTTCCGCATTGCTAGATGCGAAATTCTCTTGTGTTTTATGTTGGAGAGGTGGGAAGTAGCATGGAGAAATTTTACAAGTGGTTTTGTAAAGCAGATCCCATTAATAAAAATGTGGTGAACACTGCTGCACTGCTTCAAATGGAGTTCTGTGTTGGTGTGAACTAGGAATGGTGCTTGATGCGAATGGTGCATTGTACAGCCCTTTCCTTTCAGTCCCTGTGCAATGCTAAGCAGAGTCATTCCCTAATACGTCCTTTGAAGTCGGCTTAGGACTGCAGTGTTAATATCTCAGTTGCCAAGCAGGGAGGGACTGGATTGTTTAGCTATATTGTAAACTCCTGGCATCTTATATGTATGAGCTGTTTTGGTGTATCTTGTTTATCAGTGTGGGCAACTACACCCATTGAGCATTGTGTGTGTCTATGCCTCTTAAGATGTTTTGAATGTGCTTCTTAATATAGAGAGTAAATGTAGCTCCACTCTCTAGGCAGCCAGAACTGGCTGTATTATCTGAAGCAATGGAAAAACATGAATCCGAATTTTCTGGAAAATCTTCCAATGCCCTAAATAGGGAGCAATTTGATTATAGCAATATATAGATTATATATATTTATTTGGACATATATTTAGTAAACAACATTTTAAAAGCACCAACGTCCATTTTATATCTGAATAGCAACAAATACTTGAACTGAAGTAGGCAAAAAATGTTTTAAATGTTTCTACGTAAACAAACTGAAAGGTAGATGTGGCAGTTTTTAATAGGAATCATACCTGTAAAAATTAAAGACAACATAGCATGTACTTCTCTTATATTGTTTAAATTAAAAAAAAAATACCAAAGACCCCGAAACCTGTTGACATACTAATTTCACCACACCCATGATATGCTGCAAACATGGTTGTCTACTCATCCGTTTCAACACTCTTGTTCATGGATGTCTCTAGGATATCTCTTCATGTGCGTTACTTGTTCAATATCAGATTGGAGGTTTCCATCATTTGAAGGGAAATGTATACATAAGAATTTCAGCTTTGATTTGAATTTCACCTGCATAGCCAATCCAATGAAATCATAATTTGATTTGTTAAAATTAGGACTGTGGTATGGATTTGTGGTTTTATCCTACCCCCATCCCTATTTTGCAGATCAATAAAACATCCATGTGCTCCCTCACACGATTTCTAGGTATAATCACCTGGGGGGGGGGGGATTCATTGCAGCTTGGAAACTGCCAAGATTGCGTAATACTGTATTGGCAATTACATCCATTCATTGTTATTCATTTTATGAAATGCTAAATCTTTAGAAATGGAAAATTTTCCACTTTGTGTCTCTAAGCTAGCTATGTTTTTTCTCTGAGCAGTGTATGAAATGATCCATGTGAACAAGTGTTGCTCTTTGCGTTGCCCTTTTATAGGAGGAGAAAGAAACACCGGCCATGTCAAAAAGCCACAAGCAGTCTTCACTGGCCTTTGGGCAGACAGTGATTGGACCTCCTGGATCAGGGAAAACAACGTACTGTCTTGGCATGCAGGAATTCCTTTCTGCAATTGGGCGCAAGGTAGCGGTGGTGAATCTGGATCCAGCCAACGAAGGGATTCCCTACCAGTGCGCTGTGGATATATCTGAGCTGATTACCTTGACTGATGAAATAGAGAACTTGAAACTGGGACCCAATGGTGGCTTAAAATCTATTGCATGGAGTATCTAGAAGCTAATTTTGACTTGCTGCAAAAAAAACTGTCTCAGTTTAGGGGCCATTACTTCTTGTTTGACTGCCCAGAACAGGTAGAACTTTGCACCCAACATAGTTCACTGACAAACATCTTTGCCCAGCTTGCCAAGTGGAACTTCAGGGTATGTATGGGATGAACAATAAAATAAATTAATCTGTTAAAGCTTTTCAGGGTGGAGGGTGCAGGAAGCGAAAATTTCTGGAGGCCGAGCTGCAAGGTAGAATTGATCCCAGTACATGTTACCAGTTGTGGTGTGGTATCATTTGAAACTGCAAATCGTGTGTATAAAGTGGTTCAGGATATATGAATTATACCATTACAGATCCTCTGTTTTTAAGGATTGTGTAGGCTAGTGAAAATTGCCACCAACTGCAATGGTGAGATGCTTCCACACCATAACATTACCAAGTAGTACCTTGCCATAGAGATTCATGGGTGAACTGGAGCCCCTTAGGTTTTCTTTCTTCCATCTTTCATGTCCAAGGATGAGCTTCCTTTGTAAACCTTCCACACCCGCCCTGCTGTTGGTCTTGCTCAGATTCAGCCTTAGCTGGCTTGACTGCATCCGCTGTCCTCTGATAGCTTAAGTGCTGGAGATTTGAAATAGGACCAGATCCAGTGTGGTTTAATGGTTAGAATGTCAGACTAGTGTTCAAATCTCCACTTAAACAGAGCTCACTGGGAGACTTTGGGCTGATTGCTCTCTCCACAGGATTTTGAGCAGGTAAATGAGAGCGGGGAGAACCATGTAAACCCAAAGCCTTTATCTCTCTCAAGGAGGTGCTGGAGGACAACATGGAGCCTTTATGCCAAGAATGAGTCAATACCACTCAGGCAGGGCCAGGCCCTGCAAACTGGTCATCAACACCTGGAGAGTAGTTTCAAAGAAGGAGCTTATACATTCAGCAGGGTGCCTCTGTGGTTCAGTGTTGCCTTCAGAGCAAACATCAAGGCAGATAGAGGGGTTCAGGAAACTACTAGCCACGATGAGTAAAGCGAATCTACGGCTGCGGTCACACGGAGCATTAGCCACGCTACAGAGACGGAAGATAGGCGGATTTTCCGGGCGCGATCAAACCGCAACATCTGGGAAGCGTAGAGCTCCCATGGCGAACCCGAGGCTTCCCGCCAAAGATGCACCGTAAAAAACTAGTACCTCCGAGGTACTCGTTTCCGGAAACTGCGGGGCAAGAGCGGGCGTCTGATCACGTTTCCGGTGGTAGCTCGTGGCATCCAGCGCCCAGCCATGTCCCGTCGCGAAAAGGTTTTTTTTTTTCAAGTCTCCACGGGATGCGCACAAGCACCCAACGGCGCATGCGCACACTTCGGTTTAAAAAAACACAACCCCCGCCACGCCGCTTCTTTGCTGCGCTGCAGGATTCATATACGATCGGCACCTCCCCCCGACCCACGGGACGTCAGCTGGACGTTTGATCCGGCAGCCGTGCGGTAGTTCGCTCCGGGGCAAACAGCCATGCCTCCCCCCCCCCCGGCGATATCCGGCCCATGTGACCGGGGCCTATATGTTCCGTGGCACTAAACCTCTGAGAACCACGGTTAGGAGGCAAGTAAACACCAACGGGTAGGAGGGAGGGCCTCAGCCTCTATGTTCTGTTTCTTGAGCCTCCAGGGCAACTGGTTGGCCACTGTGCGAGAAAGAATGCTGGACTAGATGGCCTGATCCAGCAGGGCTCTGCTTATGTACTTAGAACGTTGTCCTGGTGTGTCTGCGTAGCAATTGTATAATCAACAGCTTGAATACAGGTGGAAAAGTAGGAAAACAGGTGTGGGAGCTGGCATCCAGATTTGATTTGGATCTTTTAACTCTGTGGTCTTGAGACAGGCTGGCATCCTGCATGCCCTTAAAGATGCAACAGTTGCCTCAGACATTAACAAACCTAGCTTCTCCCAGCTGGCTTTCTTTGGCTAGGATTGGCAGTGCACACCCAGGGCAGGGGGAGGAGTTGCCTACCATCCAGCATGAGTATCCTTTTGCTCCAGTGGGTAACAAATAAATCCGATCCAAAGAAAAGGGCCTTTGGCGGGCCAGGCTGTGATTCTGTGCCTGAACTGGCAGTCCCCCAACTCAGAGAGAATAAATTCAGGCTTCATGGATGGACCTGCTTTAACTGATCTGCTGTCTTGATGAGGGGATGCAGAAGGACTCTTGAAAGCTTGAGTGCAGTGACCAAACTGTAAGAACTCCATTCACCATATAAGCCAGTGTAGTGTAGTGACTGGAGTATTGTCTTTTTTAAAAAAATAATTTATTTATCATTTTCCATTACAAAAAAGTAAACAAAATATACAATCTTTACAACACATTTTTTGGGAGTTTTCCTTATATATTTTGCTTTATCCATCTATCTATTTTTTGCCATCTTTTTTTGAATATTTTTTCTTCTTTTCCTGCTAGTATCATATTTATCTTATCCATTTCTTTTATTTCCAAAATTTTCATAGTTAATTCTTCTCTGTTTGGTATTCTATCTGATTTCCAACATTTCGCTATAAGTATTCTAGACATAGTCAATATATATAGTATCAAACATGAATCGTTATAATTTATCCCATCTGGTAACATATTGAGTAGATATACTTCTGGTTCTAACTTTAGATCTATTTCCGTTATTTCTAATATTGCTTGTTTTATAGTTTTCCAAAATTTATTTATCTTTTCACATCTCCACCATATGTGATAATATGACCCAATGTTTTTTTTACATCTCCAACAATTCCCTGAACTGCTTTTATAGCACTTAGCGATCTTTTCAGGAGTCCAATGCCACCTATAGCACATTTTAAAGATATTTTCTTTATATGCTGTGGCTCTTAATAATTTTGTTGATTTCCACATTTTTAACCATTTGTCTAAACTTATATTATGCCCCAAGTCTTTCATCCAGGCTTTCATACATGGTTTTATTATTTCCTCTTGCATCTCATTACTTAATAAGAAGTTATATAACTTCTGTATCATTTTGTCTGCTGATGTGACTGGAGTATTGTCGTAGGATCTGAGAGACCCAGGTTCAAATCCCTGCTCTGCCGTGGGAGCTTACTGGCTGACCTTAGACCTGTTTTAGCCTAATCTGCCTCACAAGGTAATATGGAGAATGTTATAAGTGACTTTGGGTCCCCATTGGGGAGAAAAGGGCAGTATAATTGAAATAAATATATAACCATTTCCTAGACAGGTGCAAAGAAATCCAAAGGAAGTTTTCTGATCTGTAATGGGCCAATTACTTGGAACAGATCCCTGTTTGCCAAGTCCTCAGCCATTCTGGAGGAGCTTGGCTTAGGTTGTACAATAAACAGTCAGAACCAGGAGATCATGACATCACCTGACTTTCGAAGCTATGCTAGACTCCCAACGCTAATGTGGTTTCTGTGTCTGAAAAACAAGGCACAGCAGCCGAAAAAGCAGGTACAAATTACTGCCATTTCCCCACTTTGAAAGACATACCTGTTGTTGGCTGAAGATACACAAATCATCTAGCTGGAATCAATCGGGAAAAAACTATGTGGACTGGATGCCTTGGCCAGCCACTGTCAGTAAGGCCGTGGGTACCAAATTCTTTGTTTACTTGCTCTGTAGAAGAACAGTGAAAAACAGGGGGGACAAAGTTGTACCAGCAAAGTACTTTGTAGCTACGCATTCCTGATAAATCATGGTTTGCTTGATAGTATCCTTTCTAGAGTTTAAGTAAAAGAAGTTGTATAGAATTGAGGGTTGTCTCTGTGTGTGCATCCTTTGCTGTTCTCTTGTGATAACCAGCGAGACAGCTCCAAACTGGAAATATTTAATTCTCTCTCTCCCCTCCCCTCCCCTCCCCCCCCACCTCATTTCTTTTCTTTTTAATTCGTTTTAGCTGGCTGCTGTTCACTTAGTGGATTCTCATTACTGCACAGACCCCGGCAAGTTCATCTCCGTTCTCTGCACTTCCCTCTCCACCATGCTGCACGTGGCACTGCCCCACATTAATGTCCTCTCCAAAATGGACTTGATTGAACAGTACGGGAAACTAGGTGAGAACTGGTGTGAGGTGGTTTGAATGGCCCGGAACAGGTGGATGATTCTTCTTAACTAAAATGCCCTTGAGAGGGCAGATTTAGTTCAAAATGTGGCTAATCTGATCCTGTGGCCTGCAACGGGTTATAGCACAGGGGTGAGGCATACCTTTGTCAGGTTCTATAGTCAGATCACACCACACAGCGCTTCATAAGAAGTATTCTGTTTATTGGTGGTTCATAACTATGACACTTGAATGGTTTTTGTCAGGAATGGCCCAAAGCAGCAGGGCCCCCAAAGTGATAGTTGTTTCAAAGCACACACACACCCCATTACAAGCATAAGCCAATAAGCATTGTGCATGACCCCACAAGCAAGAGAAAGAAAAGTGAGTGGAAGAAAGTGAGCCGTTCGTTCCCAGCAGGTCAGGAGCAGCTGGAAGCCCAAGGTCAAAAAGGCATACACAGGTAACAACCCAGACAGGAGACATTGTTAGTGTACCAGGAGAGAGGATCACTCCCCACACATTCCGAAGACATGGCAGTGTTAACTGACAACCTTTTATATTCATAAAGTTCCAAGTTTTGTCCTTGACACCCCAGTTTAAAGGATCTTGCCATAGCAGGTGCTTGGCCAGACCTCTGCCTGGAATGGACAGAATGGCTGCTGATAACAGAAGACAGCCCTGGGATAGATGGGCCATTGGCCATGTTTGGGAAATGATTACAGAACCTGTGTGTGTGTGTGTAACGTGCTGTCAAGTTGCAGCCAACTTATGCTGGCCCCAGCAAAGGGCTTTTAAGGCAAGTGAGAAGCAGAGGTGGTTGACCATTGTCTTCCTCTGCAGAGTCTTCCATGGTGGTCTCCCATCCAAGTACTGACCCTGCTTAGCTTCCAAGATCTGACGAGATCAGGCTATACCATGCCCCCTCCTGTCCTTTCAGAACCTTTAAAGGTGGCAAAATTGAGCAAAAGCTGTGGATTCCTGAGCCATTCCATTAGAAGAGTGGATGAGCTTAGCCCAGCAAAACTAGTAAGCCCTCGTTAACCCCAGCTACTGCAGTTGTGAATGGTCTTTGTACTCAACGGCGTTTGAAATTTTACAGAATCATGTCTGGAACTGGATTTCTTGCATTTGGTGTCTTTTTCTGACCGTATTGTTTACAGCTCTTTCTTTTCTCTGCACCATGTGTTTTTGTCAATTAAGGATCTACCTTCATGCATCTGTAGAAGCGAGCTCTAGTCTGTGAAAGGAAGAAAAACATGTTAGTCATTAAGATGCCACAAGCTTTCTCTCATAGAATTGGCACACACACACCCCAGCCTCTAATGCCTATATACAAGGCAAAAAACATGGAACCAGTGTAGTGTTTCCTATGCTGAGCAAAGGTTGAGCTGTAGATTTTCTATCTATGGGGTGCTTGTTAAAAATGCGAGAGAACCACTTAGGGATTGCTGTGTGCCCAGGTTGCCTTGAGGAGGCAGAAATATGGCAGTCAAAGATAAAATCTGCACCTTTTGCCCTTGCATGTCTTGGGAGAATGCAGCTTTAGTAAATAAACCCTAAAGATTTCTTTTCCCCTGTTCACCTGCCTTGCAGCCTTCAATCTAGATTATTACACAGAGGTTCTGGATCTTTCCTATCTGTTGGAACACCTGGCTTCAGATCCCTTCTTCAAGAACTACCGTCGGCTGAACCAAAAGCTTGTGGAAGTGGTTGAAGATTACAGCTTGGTCTCCTTTGTTCCCCTCAATGTGCAGGTAGACGAGTCTGTTTTGGGAACATGCGTCTGCCATGCATCAAAAGCTGGTTAGGCCGGGTTTTGTTTGTGGACTGCTGATGGCAGACTTCCTTCTGCTGGAAAGCAAATAAGTAATTTTTGGGGTTCCGTCTTTATCTCCTTTTCAGATTCTCTGTAATATGTTGCTACAGCGTTTAAATGATCATGGTGAAAAGTACTGGGTTTGATACATCAGGACACGGACCATGACATCGGAGAAGACGCATTTATTAGTACTTGACACGTGGAACAGAAACTAATGGCCGGCTGGCCAACTTTATACAATTGTGGAGGGACCCCCCTAGGTCCTATTGGCGGGTTTAAACTTCCCGCCAATGTCCCTATTGGCTCCTTACTTGTAGTTCAGGAGCCTAGTCCCTATTGTCTTCTGGATTGAAGCTCTAGCTGCCTCTGGCTGGCGTCAGGCAGTATCAGAAGACATAACTCATGGGTTGGATTCTGTTTATACAGTGATATTCCATCCCTCCTCCAAGGAGCTCAGAGCAGCATAGATGATTTCTTCCTCCTTTTTGCCGTCACAACAAACCGGTGGGGTAGGTTAGGCTGAGAGAGGGTGACTTGCCCAAGGTCAAAAAACAAGCTTCATTGCAGAGTGCAGTTCTGAACCTGGCTCTCAGGTCTCAGTTGGATACTGTAACCACTGGCCCACACTGGCTCTTGGCTTTCTCCTGTGAATCCGTTTCACTTAACAGGAGTGCCTTCAGCTGGCCAAAGGAGCCTCTGGTGGAAGAGGTGTGTTCCGCCAGAGGGCAAGGCCACCACTGCTGGAACTAATGCATTAGCTCTAGTCCTGTGGTGGTGCAAAGTGCAGTCAAGTGGCAACTCCATAGGGGTTTCAAGGCACGAGATGTTTTATTTGTTTATTTATTTATTTATTTATTTATTGGGATTTTTACCCCGCCCTCCCCGCAAAACGGGCTCAGGGCGGCTTACAAGGGGAAAGCCCATATAAAACAGGATAAAAGCAATGAAAACATTAATAACAATTAGTCACAACAACAATAATATTCAGTTGAAAGCAGGATGGTCCCCAAAAATATACAGTGATGGTAAAACAGTTCTCTGGGGATGATGTTGTCCTGTAGCTGATCCCAAGCAAATAAGTCCGATAATATCGATCGCGCAAAATTGTGGCAGATCTTCCTGGGCCATCCTTAGCCCCGATGTTGTGGTGGTGGTAGTGGCTGCCCCTATGTGAAAGCCTGGCGGAAGAGCTCCGTCTTGCAGGCCCTGCGGAACTGCATAAGATCCTGCAGGGCCCTGATCTCCTCCGGGAGCTCGTTCCACCAGGCAGGGGCCACCACCGAAAAGGACCTGGCCCTAGTCACGGCGAGGTATCTAGTCCTGTAGGTTTTACTAAATTAAATAAACATACAGTGTGCGATGTGGCTCAGAGAGAAAGCCGTGAAGTAGGATGTCCCCAGTTCAAATCGTTGTTCTGCCATGAATTTGCTAGATGGCCCAAGGTAAGCATCCTCTCTCTCAGCCTTGCTTTCCTCCATCTGTAATGTGGGATAATAATAGTGGTCTGTCTTACAGACTGCTATTATGGGAATAATTTAAGATGATATCTGTTTGAAGTTATGTGTTGTTTTAAACTAAAACTCAGGAAGTGGTAAACAAATGGTTTTTTTAATTACTGAGACTCTGCAAGCAAAATCAAAGAGAAATGCATAAGGAGCTGCAGAGTTAAAACATACTGGAAGAATTTTTAAAAGGGTTCCTTTTTGAGACATTATTCCAAGGAAAGAATTAAGGCACCATTATTTAGATATTTATACTCTGCTTTTCACCCAGATGGGGAACCCAAAGCAGCTTATGTATCATTCTTTCCTCCAGTTTATCCTTGCAACAACCCTGTGAGTTATGTTAGGCTGAGAGAGTAACTGGCCAAAGGTCACCCAGCAAGCTTCCATGGCAGAGTGGGGATTTGAACCTGGGTTTCCTAGATGCTAGTCCAGTACTCTGACTGCTACACTAAACTGGACTTTCTGAAAGAGTCTGAAAGAAAGCATCGTGTTGATGCAGAACACAGGGAATGCTCAGTGTTTAATAAGAAGTGGGGGACTTGCAAGGACTCATGGGAGGCAACTCATTTTCCCCTCTACCACTATTTCCCCCTTCCCTGAAGGGCCCCGTGGATTCTCCCCTTTTCCTGCTTCCTTTTCTCCTTCATGCCCACCAGCCAACCTACCTTTATTTGCTCCTTTTTCTTCAACTTTCCTTCCTTCCCTCCTGCAGCAGCTTCTCCCTGGGAAAATTCTGTGTTGTGCTGACCACAGGGGACAGGCCTGGTTGTGTGGTGGAGAACCTGCAAGGACTTGTGGGGGGGACACCTCACTTTCCCCTGTGTCCCACTCTCCCACACAATTTCCTTTTTTCCTTCTCCTGGCAATACCTTCATCTTTCTTTGCTTCATTTTCTCCTTCCCACCCACCAACTTTTTATCTGCCCCCCCATCTTCAACTATATTTATTTACTTCATTTATACCCCACCTTTCTCCACAGTGGAGACCCAAAGCAGATTTACAGCATTCTCCTCTGTTCCATTTTATCCTCACAAGAACCCTGTGAGGTAGGTTAGGCTGAGTATGTGTAACTGGCCCAAAGCCATCCAGTAAGTTTCCACACCAGTGTGGGAATGCAAACCTGTGTGTCTTAAATTCTGGTCTGAAACTGTAACCACTACACCATACTGGCTTTCGTAGGGTGGCCACCATTGAACAGTAGGAAGCAGCCAGGTTTAGGTGAGTCATGCAAGTCATGTGGTAGCAAACTGGGCAGTGGTTGTTGCCCGGCCCCGATGAGTCCTCCTTCTCGGGCCATAACAGCCCTGGAAAGGGCCCTGCCCCCTCCTCCTGCTTGTTACTAACAGAAACCAAGGCTTGAAAGTTGGCAGTACTGTTGTGGTCACCTAGCAACAGCTACAATGCCCACTGAGAGGGCACTCATTACTTAAGAAGAAGAAGAAGAGATTGGATTTATACCCCGCCCTTCACTACCCAAGGGAGTCTCAGAGTGGCTTACAAAGTTCTTTCCCTTCCCCTCCCCTCAAAAGACACCCTGTGAGGTGGGTGGGGCTGAGAGAACTCTGACAGAAACTGCTCTTTTTCAAGAACAGCTGTGCCAGAATTATGGCTTGCCCAAGGTCATCCAGCCAGGTGCAAGTGGAGGAGTGGGGAATCAAACCCAGTTCTCCCCGATTAGAGTCCGCGCTACAAGTTGTCCTTTTATCATCTGGGGCGGGTTACTCTAATGTGTGTGTATGTGTGTACATATGGATATGTTTCAGATTTTTTTTGCAAAGGTGGGGCATTTTTGAAGTTTGGCGTAAGTCTGTCTGTGGCCCCAGTCTCCACATTTAACTATCTGCAGATGGGGCCATGCTGAAAATTAAGATATATTGATAGGAATATAATAAGAATACAAGGCAGCATCATTGAAACGAACCGACTGCAGCAGTTTTGGAGGAGAGAGCCAGCTGTAGGCAGTCTGGTCAGCATGGCAACTGGAGGGTGGGGGAACGAAAGAACTGTGACAGCAAAGGAAGTGGTTATTAAATGATGGGACAACAGCTTGGTGATGGGGACCTGTTGACAGTTCGCATATCCACGTTCCTTTGCATGATGACTGCAGAATCAGGAAGGGTAATGCGCATGTACAAAATGAGCCATCACAGCCCAAGCTCTCCACATTGAGATTTCTTGTCCCACCAATAGAATGCCTTTATGGTGACATCTTTTCACACATGACAAGAAGTCAAGTCACAGTCTGTGCCGATGAACAGTTGGATGGCACATTGGGGGAGTCATGCAGCTTTGTGTGTCTGTCCCTCTGCCCAGGACAAGGAGAGCATGCAGCGTGTGATGCAGGCAGTGGACAAAGCCAACGGCTACTGTTTCGGCGACTCGGAGCAAAGAAGCCTTCAAGCCCTGATGTCTGCAGCCGTGGGAGCCGATTTCCACTTCATGTCGTATCCTTCTCATTCATCCTTCCTCCCCATTGCTCAGAAGTTGGATTTTTATATATATATACACACACACACACACACACACACACACACACTCAAGTGGTTAAGACATTGAACTGCAGGCTGTGGAAGGTCAGTAGTTCAGCAGTTCGAGACCCGAGTTGCCGCATGATGGAGTGAGCTTCCGTCTCTGGTTCCAGCTCCTGCCAACCTAGCAGTTTGAAAGCAAGAAATTGCAAGTAGATAAATAGGTACAACTTCGGTGGGAAGGTAACAGCGTTCCGTGCGCCTTGGTGTTTAGTCATGCCGGCCACATGACCACGGAAACGTCTTCGGACAGCGCTGGCTCTTTGGCTTTGAAACGGAGATGAGCACCGCAACCCTAGAGTCGGATTGACCTGGCTTTCGATCAAGGGAACCTTTACCTTTTATATATATATGTGTGTGTGTGTGTGTGTGTATGTGCCTCGGGAATTAGCAGTCACAGGGGGTTGGAGAAACCTCCACACAAAAAATTTTGAGGGCCCATTTTCTACCAGAAGGGGCAAGGGCATAAGTCCAGTGGTTGAACACCTGCTTAGCATACAGAGGTCTCAGGTTTGATCCCTGGCCCCTCTGCTGAGATGGTGCTGGGTTTCATGACCCAGTCATTAAATACTGCAGAAGGCAGGGTCATGTCTCTTGACAGGGTCTGCAACTATGGTGACATGCTGCAATACCTTTAATAGTGCTGGGGAAGGGGAGACATTTGGGCAGCTGCTGTTTGTCATGTCAAGCTGTGAATGGGTGAATGTTTTGTAAGCAGAAGGTTCAGTCCCTGGTCACTCCTGTGAAAGGATCTGAAGTTACAAGTGTTGGGAAAGACCTTTCTCTAATGGACACTCAGGAGAACTGCTGCCAGACAGAAGAGACAATATGGAACTAGATGGACTGGCTTGGCTGGCACGGCACATGCTCTCGACTCCAGAAGGTCCCAGGTTTGAGTCCCAGGAATCAAAAACAAAAGCCTTTTTTATTAAGGTCAGCCAAAATAACACAACTCAGTGCACAAGCTTTCAAATTCTCCAGAATGTTTTGTCAAACTGCATGTTTTGTTTTGTTTAAAAGAAGGGGAGAGAGATCTTTCAGGCCATGATACCAAAGTTTTCTTTATCTGTATTCTGTGCAGAATGACCCAGGGTGTGGTTAACTGGTGTCAAGCTGTACCTCTGGAAGCTGCCCAGTTGCAAACAGAACAGCTGGTAGTTGATCTAATTAACTGAATCAGTAGTAGCATTAATTGTGTTATTAATATTGTAGTCTTGAATATCGATACAAGAAAGAATGCTGACTCCATTGCCTCTCTTGTGCAGAGTGCCTGCTATGTGTGCATCAGCTGAGCTTCCTGCTTTCTCCTTAATTCCCAAATAACCAGCACCCTGGCAGTCCAGGAGAAATACATCCCACCACAAGAGAGCACTGTGAAGCAGGAAGACATGGACATGTAGTAATGTGCTTGCAGCTGCCAGCAGGCCACCGAGGAAGGATAACTTGGCCTGGTGATGAATGATGTGTTTCTTTGCAACAGGGGGAGCAATTTCAGCCTGGTCCTCTGTGTGCAAGAAGTCTACCAAACTGGCTGTCACCAAGTACATCACCCTTTTGGGCTCCTTCCGGATGAGAGGCACAACTTCTAGATGTTTCTGGTGCAGTCAGGAGCCTTGGCAAGCAAGAGCAGGCAAGCCCAAACTTTCCTCTCAGGAGGATGCTAGAACTTGGAGCATATTTGTAACTGACCAAAGGACAAGAGAGAGTATGGCAAGGCTTTTGTGAGGCCCAGATGTAAGTTGGAGGAGGCTGTAGTCCCAATCAAATCTCCCATTAAAGGGAAAGCAGCTTCGGTTGCTAAGAGGCAAGTTTCTGTCAGAGGCAACCCAAGTGACATCTCCGCTGTTGAGCAGTATGGAGACCTCAAAGAATTGGTGACTTTTCTTCTCCTCTTATCTCTCTCTCTTTTGCTGCCAGTAATGCTCCATCTCCTTTAGGCCTTGTGAAAGTGAAGCAAATAAAAGCACTTGACAGCACAGAGGAGAGCAAATTCCATCTCCCCCCCCTCCCCGGGTCTGCGCCTTTTTTATATACGAAAAAGCTGTGTTGGCTGCTAAATAAAGGAATTTCCATGCTGTCCGCTCCTAACTGGTTATGTGTGTCTGCCTGGATGGCAAGCCTTTCACTACTGCGGCTGCCCCCTTGCTTTTAAAATAACACTATAAAAAGAGGGAATTTCTGGAGGTCAGACTTTCACCCTGCAGTGTTGTGGTGTTACCAAGTTCTATGCCACTGTTCCAAGACTGCAAAAATATAAATCAAATCCAAAGCCTTTTATTGGCATATAAATAAAGATACAGTAATCTAAATAGAAAATCATACAGAGTGAAATTAAAATTTCAGAGTAACATCATAATAAAACCTAATTCATAATATCACTTATCAGGCCGTAGGACCATGGCACTGCAGAGAAAC
>NW_015164693.1:180798-198848 GCF_001447785.1 Gekko japonicus
GCCCTCCCTGGCCCCAGGCAGGCAGGGGTGGGGAGAGGCAGGGAGGAAGCAACATACCCTCCCTCTTCTCCTGCCTCCTGGCTGAATGAGGGCCGGAAGCGGGGCGGCCGGAAGCAGGGGGCGGGGCTTCGTCATGTGCCCCGCCCCCATACCTCACCCGCGGGAACTGCGATCCCCCCCTGAAATGACCTCTGCCTCTGAGGCATCGGGGGGCTGGGGAGAAGGAGGCCCAGCAGCTGAGACCCGCACCATCAGAGCAGGCAGAAGCAGAAGGTAGCAGCAGCGTGGGGCGGGTAGAGTGCGTGGAGCAGATTCAGAATTTATATATTTCAGTGCATCTATATTAAAGCCACCTCATATAGTAACATTTTACACTCACCCCAATTTCCACAAGGGCAACAGAAAACTCTTCTTCTTGTGTCTTTTAGGTTGAAAGCCTCTCTGAGAGTTTCTATTATAGCACACTCAATAAAGAACCTTGGAGGTGCTAAATCAGCTTTTCATTGACTCTTGCTGGCACAAAATGCTTGGTGCCCCACCTAAATGTTCTTCATTGCAGAGACAATTTGCTCTGCTTTCCTGTTACTTTGGCTGGGTGGGGCACAGAGGAATCTTTGATGCTGCAGGCATTCAGGACAATTCCCCCAAAAGGGGGAGTGGAGCAGCTGGGATCATTTTTTCCAAACTTTCCTGCCAGAAGTTGCTGACTCAGCAGCATGGCACTGGGAGGGTACTTTCTTCTCAAAGGGCTGCCTTGCCATACCTTTTCTGCTCAGGATTCCTTGTGATGCCTGATGGGGATGCTGTTGGGGCGAGGAAGAGGTAGAGGCGAGGATCACATTCTGTCCTTACAAAACTGTTGGTGGACAAAGGCCGCTTAGGCCTCTCTGCATTGGGGGGGAGGGGGGCTGGGCTATGATTAATTCATGGGGAATGGGGTTTGCCACTAAAAAGAGAGAGAGAAATACCCACCCTTGCAGGACATTATGCATTTTGCTATAAAAATAATCAGATCCCGATGAGATTGTTTGAAAGCATTTCCCAACACAACAACCTGCTTGACCTGGCGCTTTCAGGTATTTCCTCACCTGAAATAGAACAAAAAAGGACTGTAGAAATATCCTTGATGGAGTAGACCAAAATCTGTTAGCTGCTGTTTTATAAGCTGCTTAAATTTCATCTTGGTATGTGCTGTTTATTGGAGGGCAGGTATTAATGCAGATAGTCTGTCTGGTATAGAGGTTCAAATCCCCACAGGGCTGGATCCTGACTAGCTATATATCCATGAGTGCAAGAACTTCCACTCATGGAGTGTGGTTTTCCTGCCTCCCCTCTCCCATGACAGTCCCAAATGCCACCTGAAATCCTGTTCAGGGAGCACAGGGGACCTCCTGGAACAGAAATTGGGGGTGGGGGCAGGCAGGAAAGTGCATTCCTCAAATGAAAGTCCTTGGAACTCCAGAACCACTACTCAGGATCTAAGCTTTAGTAGTAACCTCTGGCCAAATCCTCCACCCCCAGCCTATAATCTATCTCCCTGGGTTGTTGTGTGGATAAAAGAGGAGGAGCCCTGGCAAGCTACCATGATCTCCTTGGGGAAGAAGGAAGGGTAAAATGTAAGCTATTCATTTTAAATTTAATATATAATTAAGTCATATATCAAGAAGAATATCCAATAAAGGGATTACTTGAGTGCATGGTCTCATGCCTGCAGGGTTTGCTCTTCTTTATTTTAATTTTTTTTGTATTCCTCCAACAAAATCACTGCCTTCCTATGCTTTTTCTCTAACTATCCCAAATGATTTCTGAGTTTTCTTATTATCTCAATTGAATTTACAGCCCACTCCCATCCTTACTCAGATGGCCTTTGTGATTGTTCTTAGGGGGAAATTGGTACTTTAATACATATTGCATTGGAGTGTCCTCTTTATATTAGCCTTAGAAATAGGTTTTAAACACAGTACCTAGATAATTTTTCATCTTTGTCTCATCACAAGCTAGTTTTACTCCTTTTATCTGACGGATTCCTTAACCCATACCCTTGCTTTAGCAAAATTTTTCCATTGGTTTGGTTTTATGTCCAGATGGTGTTACTTAAAAGAAGGGTTTTTTATTGCTCAATTTCTTTGGTCAAGGAACTTTAATCAGACGAAAGGAAAGGAATATATAATTAAGTTGCAAGATGCATTTCCCCATTAGGTGACAGACAGACACCAAACAGATTTGAAGTGGTTGAAGTGCGAGGCTGTGAGTGGCTACCCAGTGGCTTTTGCCCCCCAAGGAGAGCTCCTGGCTGCCTCTGCTTTCATCACTCCATTCTCAATCGGATGGTCCTCAAATGCCACTGGTGTGGTCATTCCATCTGAAAAACTATAGCCTGGATCCGAGCCTCCATTTTTGTTTGAGATTGTGGGAAAGAAGGGCATTTTTCCCCTGATTCACCTCTCTCACTGCAGCCTTCCATTTTGACACCCATCGGGTTTTGGGGGCACCACTGACCTACTGGTGCCACAGTTTTGGAGAGTCACAGAAGACTGCTGCAGAAGGGGGGCTAGTTGCTGTTTACATTGTGCAGCTCCACTTGTGCTGCATAAGATCGCAGGCTCAGGCAGTGTGGTTTGTGTTTCAGAATTCAAAATGTTTGGCCTACATTATGTGCACAATAGGTCAATGAGGTAGGCCAGGCCTCAAGCAAAGATGAGATTTGACGTGATCGCCCAGATCGTTGTTCCACATGGGAGCAGTCAACCTGAAGAGCTCAAAGGCAAGGAAGCAGGTTGAGCTGCCCAGCTGTGGCACCAGGAGGGCAGAGGTGTGCCTTGGTGTGTAAGCAGGGGAGGCACTGTCAGCTCAGATGTATGAATACCTGCTGTGCAAGTAGAAATGGGCAGTGTTTTCCTTTACTGCTGAGGGTGCTGTAAAGTCTAAGGCCACCTGGGGAAGTGAAGGGTTTTCCCTTTGCACCTCAGTGACTGAGTATCTGGGCTTCAGGCACTGGGAGTGGAAACAAGAAACTCAGCCTAGAGAGTGAAGGGAGGCGGTTCCCAAAGCTGAGAGGAACCAGGAGTAGACATGAGCTGTTACAAATCTGCCCCATGGTTAATATGGTCAGTTCTTTCCTTCTCCCTAGGGAAATGGCCTTCAGCGATGGGAGAAGGAGTTAAGGAGCAGACTCAAAACCCTTGCCGAACTACAGTTCCCAGGATTCCCTGGAGAGACCACAACAGTAACTAATACAAAACCAAGAGGGGTTGGGGTGTTGTGGCTTGGTGAGCAGAACGGAAGGTTTCTGCTGAAGGCTAGCCTAATCGCCATGGCACATTTCCTTCGCGCAGCACCTCAGTGGGATGACACAGCTTCCCCCCAGGGTGGCGACTGATGTGGGAGATGTGCTAGATTCATGCACAAAAAGTAAAGGGGCTCGATGCAAGGGACAAAAACAGACAAGACAGTGAGTAAGTCAACGTATGGAAGGGCCGGGGGTGTAGAGTAACCCTTTAAAAACCCTCAAGGCCCCCGCTCTGCTGTCATTTTTAGCCCTTCCTGAGCTGATGCTCATAAGCCATGGGCCAGCTCTTCTCCTACAAGGAGTGGTAAAAATTTTTGATATAGAATACTTTTCATTATCAAAAAATAGCAGGGAGGCATCTAGCTTCAGTGATGATGACCCTCCTCCCCTTTGTCCTCACGGTGGTTGTAAAAAGTGGGGGGGTCCACATCTGGTGCCATTTCCCCTCCCACCCACCATTTCTCCCCTCCTTGCATCACCAGGGGGCTTTGTGTAATTTGCTCTTTAGATTACTGGTAGTACCAGACCACCTCACATGTCTCTTGAGAAACCTGTATAAGGGTCAAGAAGCGACAGTTAGAACCGGATATGGAACAACTGATTGGTTTAGCATAGGAAAAGGAGTACGACAAGGATGTATATTGTCACCTTGCTTATTTAATATATATGCAGAGTACATCATGCGAAATGCTGGCCTGGATGAATCACAAGCGGGAATTAAGATTGCTGGGGAAAAGATCAACAACCTCAGATATGCAGACGATACCACTCTAATGGCAGAAAGTGAAGAGGACCTAAAGAGCCTCCTGCTCAGAGTAAAAGAGGAGAGCGCAAAAGTGGGCTTGAAGCTCAACATCAAAAAAACTAAGATCATGGCATCCGGCCCCATCACTCCTTGGCAAATAGAAGGGGAAGTCGTGGAAGTAGTGACAGACTTCACGTTCCTGGGATCCCAGATCACCGCAGACTGTGACAGCAGTCATTAAATTAAAAGACGCCTGCTCCTTGGGAGGAAAGCGATGGCGAACCTAAACAGCATGATAAAAAGTAGAGACATCACCCTGCCAACAAAAGTCTGCATGGTCAAAGCAATGGTTTTTCCAGTACTCATGTATGGCTGCGAGAGTTGGACTATAAGGAAGGCCGAGCGCCGAAGAATAGATTATTTTGAACGTCTATGGTGCTGGAGAAGACTCTTGAGAGTCCCTTGGACTGCAAGAAGAACAAATCAGTCAATCCTAAAAGAAATCAACCCTGACTGTTCCCTGGAAGGCCAGATAATGAAACTGAAGCTCAAATACTTTGGCCACCCAATGAGAAGGGAGCACTCACTGGAGAAGACCCTGATGCTGGGAAAGATTGAAGGTCAAAGAAGACGGGGACGGCAAAGGATGAGATGGTTAGACAGTGTCATAGATGCAACGAACATGAAGTTGAGCGAACTTCAGAGGACGGCGGAAGACCGGAAGGCCTGGCGTGATCTGGTCCATGGGGTCGAGAAGAGTCGGACTCGACTCTGCGACTGAACAACAAAAAAAGTAAGGTATATTGTTAGAGTTCGAACACTCTTCATCAGTAAACCAACTACCCATAACTGTTTTTAAAACTGCAAGAAGCTTGTTGGTGGCAAGGTAGGGGAAAGGAAGGGGTTGGGGGGGGGATATGGGCCAAATCCCTGTGCAGAAGCAGCACTGCAGCACCAGGTGTTTTGCATTCACAGTGGCAACCTGAGCAAAACGGGGAATCATCCCAATAGAGAATTTTCCTCCATTTTTTTAGCCACTGCTACAGGCTTTATCTAGCAAAGCTGCTGTAACTTCTGGCATTACTTCCTGCTTGCCTCATGGATTCTCAGGAGTGTTTCTCACGTGGAGCGTTTCCTTTCTAGACGGCTACTGAAAGTGCTGCACAGCACTTCCATCACTGCTGTGGGAATGTGCAGAGTGGCCTTAGGCTGCACAGACCCATGAAGGAGACAGAAACCGCATGGCACAGCGGCTGGACCAGAGCTTGGGAGTCCCATGTGGTGTAAGGGAATGGCAGGGATCAGTTACTCCCAAGCAGCAGTTGCCTCTGCAGTTCGTGTTTATGAGCTTGGCACACTGTTCTGCATGCGGCTTGTTGGCTTTAATGTCATTTTGGTTTCCTCATCCAGTGCCTTTCATGTTTCCTCACCTGCAAATGAGCAGGCTGTTCTCACACCTGTTCCCCTCAAAAGGTGGGGCTAGGCAGAGCTCCAGCAGGGCAAGAAACTGGGTTTTCCTTGCTCCGTTGTCTCTTTGGACCTGTACTGGGTTTGTGGCTCAAAGCAGGGTTTTTGTTGTTGTTCAGTCGCACAGTCGAGTCCGACTCTTCGCGACCCCATGGACCAGATCCCGCCAGGCCCTCCTGTCTTCCGCCGTCCTCTGAAACCAATCAGTTGTTCCATATTCGATTCTAACTGTCGCTTCTTGACCCTTATACAGGTTGGGCAGATGTAAATGGTTAAATGAGGGGTGCCAGGCTAGCTTTCCTCAAAGCCCCATGCCTGATACAAAGGTAGCTTGCTGGGCACCTTTAGGACTGAACACACGGACTCATGAAGATGCGTGTGATGGACCCTTGGTCCATCAAAGTCTGTATTGTCTACTCAGGCCCCAGTCACATGGGCCGGAAAATGCGGGGGGGGGGGGGCTTGGCTTTTTCCCTGAAGCAAAATAACACGCAGCCGCCCGATCACACATCCCGTCAAGGTCCCGTGGTTAGGGCGTGAGGTGCCGATCACACGGCTATCCTGCAGCGCGGCAAAGAACTGGTGCGGTGCGATCACACCAGCAATCGCTAGGCGCTGCTTCCGTGGCAAACGGGAATATTTTTTTTCTCACCAAAAAGTGAGCATGCGCATGATCGTTTGTGCGCATCCTGTGAAGACTTTTAAAAAAAACCTAACCAGTTTGCAACGGGACTAGGACAGGACGCGATCAGACACCCGCCCTTGCCCCGCGTTTTCCGGAAACTAGTACATCGTAAGTACTAGTTTTTTACTCTGTATCTTCGGCACGAAGCCACATGTTAGCCACGAGTGCACTACACTTCCCAGATGTTGCGGTGTGATCGCGCCCGGAAAATCCGCCTATCATCCGTATCTTTAGCGCGGCAAATGCTTCGTGTGAACGGGGCCTCAGACTGGCAGTGCCTCTTCAGAATCTCAGGCAGAAGCCTTTCACTTTACCTGCCAGAACTGATGCCGGGGATTGAACCAGGGACCTTCTGGAGAAGTTCTACCACTGAGCCATGGCCAGTCACTCCTAATCTACCTCAGAGGGTTGGTGTGAGAATAAAATGGAGGAGGGGAGCCCTCTTGGAGGTACTAGAGTATAAAAATGACAGAAAAGAAAGGGCCTTCCATACAAAAAGAAACTTCTGCTCTAGACAGCGTGCAAGCAACAAAGAAAGGGAAAAGAAGGATTACAGTCCTGAAACTTTATTGCAAAATTGGACGTCTGGAAGCAGAGTAATTCTAAACCCTATATGAGCCATTGTTCCTAGTCTGTCTTCCCCAGCCTTTTGAAGGTGTATTGCACTGCCATTCCTTTGACAAACTTATTTCTTTACCACAGGGTTCGTTTTAGAGCAATACTGCAATCTGCTGCCAGTTGAAGATACAGCCACGCAGTGTGCTTCACACTTCACCTTAGTGCTGTGCCATTAAATCTTAAATCTAACACCCTACATGCGTAACTGGGATGAGCATATTGCAAAGTATGCTTAATGGCCCCACTAAATTACTGATAACGAGCGCAAGGGGCTCCACCAGCCTTGGAACTGGGGAGTTCCATTTCCAATGAAACATTCCCTTGTGGGTAACAGAAGCAGCGTGGAAGGTTGAGTGCGCAAGAAACAGGAATCTTCCCAGGGGTTCAGCCCTCTTTTGAGCCATGTGCTCACCGGGTCCCTCCACTGAATGGAAACATTTTCTCAGACACAGCCTTGCTTTGCAGTCAGGTTCCACCTCCACCTCCACCTCCCTGGTCTCTTGGTGCAAACAGCTGTGTTAGCAAAGTTGCTGGCTCTTTGTTAGCCACTGCAATGAGGTGCCCCATTCCTCCACCCTATATAAACTGCTTAGTAACGGCTTTTTTTGTGTGTGTGGCAAGCCCAAGGCCTCCCAAGCACATCCCTGGAGAAGCTGTTAGACTGGCTTTGCGGCTCGACTTGCACTCCCCATGGCGATTCTATCCTCACAGCTCTCTGTGTCTTGCAAAACTGGGCAAGTCTGCACCCAGCTGCTCCCTGTTAACCCTTTGCAGAGATTTATGTTCCCAGCCTGATAGGTCCCATCCAGGGACCAGAAAAGACCCTCCACCTCCCGGGATGTGAGACTGGGCCAGGCCTGCTTTGCTATATTTTAGCTATATTTAATTAACATATTATGAACTGCTTTGATCAGTGGTAGGGTTGCCAGGTCCCCCCGGCCACCATTGGGGGATGGGGGGGGGGTAGGGCTGTCAGATCCAGGTTGGGAAACTCTTGGAAGATCTGGGGAATGGAGCCGGGGGCGGGGGGACACAGGGACCCCAGTGAGGTACAAGCACCCATTTTCTCCAGGGAAACTGATCTCTGTAGCCTAGAGGTAAGCTGTAATTTGGGGGGGGGATCCCCATGCCCCTGATAAGTGGCCATTTCACGCTGAGGAGATCAGAGGAAGAGGCCTCCTCCATCACTTGAGACAGGGTTGCCAACCCTGGGAAGGCACAGTCTGGCAAGGAGTGGGCCCCACCCAGTGGTGGAGCCAGACCAAGGCCCGCCCAGGGCCAGGGCCAGGGCCAGTGGGGTCTATGGGCAGGGCCTGTATGCCCAAGGATCAGAGGGTGGGGCCAGCTGAAAATTCCTCTGTGCAGAGAGCTCTCTTTTGTTGTCTGTTGACTACGGAGAAGATATCAGGAAGGAAAGGGAAGCAGAGAAGGCAGCCCAAGACAGGCGAAGTGTTTAGAGAAACTGTTTCTGAGTCACCAAAGCATGGGCTGAAAAATGCAAGTTAAATTTGGCTGCAAGCTGCCTGGTGCTGCGAAGGTCTGAAAGACACAGTGCAGCAAAATCTTTGCCCTTTAAAACACAATGAACAGTCTAAAATGGGCCTATTGGCTCCATTATAAAGGGGGGGGGCGGGACTTACTGGGCAGCCAGTCACTTGGAGGCAACTGAGGAGCATTTCCATTTCCTTGGACATTCTATAACAGGCTTAAGGCAGCCATACTTTAACAAAACAGTTTCCAAAGGAGACTACAGCATGAAGCTGATGAGTTGGAACTCATCTTAAACTGTATCCAGTTCTATCTCAGACGGGGCCTGGGAGTGGTTTGCTCCCTGGAGAAAGTCCTTGCCTCTCTGCAGGTGCTGATGATGTTTCCTAATTCTTTCCTAATTCACTGCCAATTCAGTCATCACAGGCTCTCTGATACATTCTTTTAGTGGTTTGACGGGATCTCCTTTTCATTGGTTCTCCACATGCTAATGTGGCACACTTGCCTCTTGCATTGCTGGGACTCTTATCTTCATTTTGAAATAAAATCACACACGTGCTGCCAGCAGAAGGTTCATCTAACAAAATTGGTCTCCAATTGACTAAAGTTTGTGTTCCATTTGTTAGTCTTTATGGTGCTGCAAGAGTCTCAGGTATTTTGCTGCATAACTACTCTTCTGTAATCTCCCAGGGGGTGGGTTGGCTCTTCATTTTATTGGGAACATTCCTGGTAGACTGCAACCCTGAAGGGCTTCTAAAGACCAGGAGCAACTGAAGGAGAGTTGTGCCATTGTGGCAGCACTGCAGGGGGGAGCCAGCACAGGTGGTAATGATAGGTGTAGGGTCACCATTGCTGCTGGCCAGCCAGTGGCAAAACAGGACAAGCCCATCCCTACCCCTTGAACTCTTACTGGAAGGAATTAGAGGGTTTTCTCTGGCTGGAGATGTTTAAAGTACTCCTGGCTTCCACTGGTACCTCAAAGGTTCTTTGGAAAGGTAGAGGTGTGGGTAGGGTACACTGGGAAAGTAGAACAAGGGGTTAACTGGTAGCTTTGAAGTTCCAGTGACAATTACAGGGAAGAGACTAGGTGGAGCTGAACCCAGGGTGTTGCAAACAGGGTGAACAGGTTTGCGTTTATGCAGTGGCCTCCCACGGCATTACCTCAGACAGAACTTTGGGACAAGGCAGCAAGATAGAAGGCAACTGCTCCCATGAAAGTTGCAGTGAACACCAAGAATCTGCTGGTTACATCACTGAGAACGACGGCAGCTGGATTGTCCTTCCTCCCGATGTGGGTGGGACTGTCTCTGGGATTGCCAGCCAATGGTGGAACCACTGGGTGATCTGGAGCGCTTTCCAGGGAGACACTCCTTGGCCAAACACAGTCAGCTCCCGGGGTCCCCAGGCAAGATTCCTTCAGGACATCCATTACACCATCTAGACTCAACCCAAATAGCATAAGGAGGTCAACTAGCTGCCTTGCCTGGCCCCATTGGTGTAACCAACCCCCCAGTACTGTCTCCTCCTGGTCTGTGCCCTCCCCCATTCATGGCACAGCCCTGGCTAAGTGAATTGGGTTAGGAGAGCCCCTATTTTGCTGTAATAAGAAACCCACATATGATGGAGTGTAACAAAGGGCCCTTTCACATGTTACCAAGATCATGGGGTACATATCTCTCTGTGTGTATGTTTATGTACACACAAGTGTCCCATGTACCAAGTGCCATTTTTATTAATTGCACTTTTGCTCGGCAGGTGCCTGCAGAATTGACACAGAGACTGTCCCTCGGACAGTCCATTTGGGCACGTATCCCTGACTCAGGGGTATCAGATCTCGAGCTGGGCCAACTATTTAAAAAGTTTGGGGAAACATCTATTAGATATCTTTCCAGTGGCTGCTAACTACATACATGACTGGACGAGGAGAGGCGAACACACCATGATGCAAGTGAAAACCATGCACCACAACTCTTGCAGCATCACAGCATGTTCTGGGCAAAACCATGGTGGGTGACAGAGCTGGGGTGGGGGATGAGTCCAAACTGAGATACCACTTCTTGCCTACTTCTGAAGAAGAGCTCTGCAGGATCACACCAGTGGTCCATCTGATCTATCATCCTGTCTCACACAGTGGCCAGGTCATTTACCCTGAAGGGCTAACAAACAGGGCAAACAGTTAATAAAATCACTTCAATTGTTGTGTGCTATATTATTGCGTGTATGATTGAGGCAGCCCTATTGTGGTGACTTTGGGCCAGTCATACTCTGTCAGCCTAGCCTGCCTCACAGGGTTGTTGTGAGGATAAAATGAACGGTGTAAGCCACTATGGATCCCCATTAGGGAGAAAGGAGGGATACAAATAATCACAACATCACAACAGGAAAGGCCCTGCCCTTGGTAGCCCCCCCCCCTTTGAGAATGGTGGTCTTAGCAGCAAGAGTTGTGAACCTGCACTTTGAGTTGGGCTACGAGGGACAAGCTTTGCTATTCACCCAGGCTTTTCTAAACTGTTGATGGCCTGCGTGGGTGGGTGGAGAGGATGGCTCTGGATTTTAAGGATGGTCTCCTTTATAAAGGGTTGTGAATCTGTCTGACAGCTAGTGGTTTGGAAAGCGCTTGAAATGTTAAGTGTTTATACTGCTACTTTGTTTTAAAAGGGGGCTATCAGCAATGATGACCAAAGGGGAACTCCACAGCTAGAGGCAGTCAACCTCTGAATACCAGTGTCAGGGGAGGCAACATCAGGGAAGGTGTTGACTTCTATGCTCTCTCTGTGGCCCCTTCAGTGCACCTGGTTATCTTTTGTGTGAAAGAAGATGCTGGACCTGGTGGATAAGATCCAGCAGGTGACTGATGTGTTCTGGGAGACAAACTCTGCAAAGCATCCACAGTCATGCAACTTCCTGACCTGTCTGGACGACAACTTCTTTCATCAAATGGCAGAGGAAGCTACGAGGGGTTCGACCACGCTCGACTTAATATTGACCAACAGGCAAGAGATGGTAGATGGGGTGAAGGTGGTGGGGACTTTTGGAGGAAGTGACCTTGTCCTGGTAGGATTCCTTTTGCTGTGGGGGAACCAAGGAAGTTCGTAGCCACGTGTGTATGTTAGATTTCAGTAAGGCAGACTAATAAACTCAGAGGTATGATGAGAACCATCCCATGGGCAAGACTGCTGGAAGGGAAAGGAGCAAGTGAAGGGTGGGCTGTCCTAAAAAAAAGAGATCTCTTGCAAGCTCAAGCTGTCACTATTCCAACAAGAAGGAAACATGGTAGGGGATCCAAGAAGCCAACGTGGATGAACAGAGAACTGCATGATGTGCTAAGGGACATACCTCTAAAGAAGTGTATCTGCGTGTTGCTAGGCACTGTCGGTCAGCCATCAGAGAGGCCACAGCTCACAGTAAGCTTAAGCTGGCCAGGGAGGCTCACTACAACAAGAAACTCTTCTTCAGATATGTGAGGAGCAAACACAAGATAAAAGAGGCGCTGGCCCCAGTATTGGGTGAAAATGGAGAAACTCTGACAGAGAAAAAGCAGAAAGGCTCAATGCCTATTTTGCCTCAGTTTTTCCCTGAAGAAGTTAATAGGCTCATCTAGAGATGGTGGTAGCAAGTCACAGCACCTGGGATGCTGGTTGACATAGACAGAGAGGTAGTTGAGAAGCACCTGGCTGCACTGAATGAGTATAAATCCCCCGGGCCAGGTGGTATGCACCCAAGAGTGCTCAAAGAACTTTCTAGAGAGCTTGCAGAGCTCTGGCCTTTGTCCATCATCTTCCAGACCTCTAGGAGGACGGAGGATGTGCCACAAGACAGGAGGAGGGCAGATGTTATCCCAATTTTCAAAAAAGGGAGGATGGATGACCCAGAAAACTACAACTCTGACTTCTGTCCCAGGGAGGATACTGGAGTAGATTTTAAAAGGGATCAATCTGTGAGCATCTAAAGGACAACTTGGTGATCCGGGGAAGTCAGCACGGATTTGTCCCCAACAGGTCCTGCCAGACCAACCTCATTTCCTTCTTTGATCAAGTGACGAGCTTACTGGATCGAGGGAATGCTGTTGGTGTTGTTTACCTGGATTTCAGTAAAGCTTTTGACAGGGTTCCCCATGATGTTCTGATGGGTAAACTAGAGGACTGTGGACTGGACTGTAGGACAGTTAGGTGGACAGGGAACTGGTTGGAGAATTGCATTCAGAGAGTAGTTGTCAATGGCATTTCATCTGAATGGAGGGAGGTGTCCAGTGGTGAGCCACAGGGCTCAGTTCTGGGCCTGGTACTTTTCAATATTTTTATAAATGATCTGGATGAGGGTATGGCGGAGGAGCAGCAAACACACCAGAAGATATAGAATTAAATGAGATTTGAACACCTAGGGAGGTGGTGAGCTACCCCTCCCTGGCAGTCTGTAAGCAGCGGCTGGACAAACACTTGTCAGGGATGCACTAAGCTGATCCTGCACTGAGCAGGGGGTTGGACTAGATGGCCTGAATGGCCCCTTCCAACTCTGTGATTCTATTATTATATTCTTAAGTTTTATGATTGGTTGGTTGGTTGGTTGTGTTTTATTATTGCTGATTTTATGAAATGTTTATGGAGTATGATTGAAAACTGTGATGATGTTGTCATTCAAGCTGGTTTAATATTGTATTTGGGCTATAATTTTTACACTGCTTGTTAATCGGTTTTACTTCTCTTGGCTGTTAACTGCCTTGATCTACTGGTAAATGTGGTACATAAATACATGTTAATTAAAGCATTCATTCATTTGCATTGTCTAGTCTGACCAGCAACAGCTCTCCGATAGAGATCTTTCCCAGCCCTGTTACTCAAGTTCCTTTTAAACTCAATTTTTAATCATTATTATTATAATAATTAAATAATAATGCTAACTTGAAGAAAGAAACAGAAGGACTCATTCTAGCTGCACAAGAGCAAGCACTTGAAACAAATAGTATGAAAGCCAAGATTCAAAAAACCAGTGATGACAGCAAATGTCGGCTTTGCAAGACAAAGGATGAAACAGTCGATGACGTGGTCATTGCCTGCAGTAAAATTACTCAAACTGACTATAAAGAATAGCAAGATAGAGTTGCAGCCATGGGAGCACAAACCAGACAAGGTGATGGAGAATGATGAAACAAAGATTCTTTGGGACTTCCAGTTACAAACATATAAACATCTGGAGCATAACACCCCAATATCACAATTGTCAAAAATGAGAAATAGGGTTTGGATCATTGACACTGCAATCCCAGGAGACAGCAAAATAGAGGAAGAGAAGATAACAAAATACCACAACCTACCAATAGAGTTAGAGCATCTCTGGTAGAAGAAGGTTACCATTATGCCAGTTGTCACTGGAGCCCTTGAAGCAGTGCCTAGAGGTCTCAAGAAAAATCTGGACATTCTGAGCATTGAGCAAATAACACTAGCTCAGCTTCCAGAAAACATTGTTGCTTGGAACGGCAAGAATCCTGTGAAGATACACCTGCAGTTTCCAAGAACCTGGCTAGATCTTGAATTGCAGAACACCATCTGCCAGTCAAATATCTGACTGTGACAATCAATAACAACAACAACAACAGTGGGGATTCTGGGCCACATTCCTAAATTCTGTGGCCATAGAGCTGATCTTTTATGGGACAATTCACTTGATCTGACTCAGTCCATCTCTTATCATAAACTGTGCCCTTCTACACGACCCAATTCTTGGCCTCCACTGTCACACTGATGTGGGTGAGCAGGCAGGAATGTACTTGTAGGAAGCATTACTGCTTCCAGCTGTTTCCTGGCTTGGGCAGATTCGCAATCATTGCATCAAGGGCTTTATAAATCTCACCCAGGTACTGTTGATTATTTGTATGAGGATGAAGGATGGGGCATGCAGCTGTCCTGGAAGATGCCTAACATAGGTCGCTGTGGGAATGATGGGCATGTCTATGGCACAAACACATCCTCTCCTCCCAGTGCTCCACCTCATTAAATAGGCACCACTCCCCACAAACACATCAAGGGAATGACATGGGATGAATGGAGGATGACAGGGCCCCGTCCTGATCTGTATCATATCAGCCTCACCCTAAATGGTCTCCTTCACTGGTGCCCACATCAGGAGAAACTTTCGTTTGAACCTGGCTGTGCCTCAACCACATCTAAAGCATCTGCTGTAAAAAATCCAGTGGGACTCACATTCTGGAAGTAGGGAGAGAAGTGCTGGATGGGGAGGGAAAGGCTGTAGGACAGAGGACGGCAGGGGGCAGGTTCGGGAAGGGGAGAACCATGCCTATCACCTTCAGCTTTTTGGAAGACAGAAGGGATGAAGATGAACTAAATATATAAATTCAGGTTGTCTCATCCATCTGCCTTAAAAACAGGACTCCCGGGCACCCACATGAGCAGCATGATCCAACTTTTATTGTGCAACTTAAGGGGAGGGTGATATTAAGTAGGCAAATGGCCAGCAAACACCCTCTTCCTCCCTCCCTACTTCTACTTGACGTTAGGGTCTCTAGAGGTTGATACTTGTTAAAAAGGATGTGCAGATGCTAGATGTACATGTACCAAGACCAAACAGACACCAGTAACAGGGACTGTAGTTTGGTGAGGTAGGGCCCCAGCTCAGTGCCAGAGCATCTGCTTGGCATACAGAGGGTCCCAGGCAATGCTCCCTCTAAGCTGTGGAGTCCTGTGAGCAAAAACTCTACTTTGTGAGTTACCGGCATTCAAGTTGTGAGCAAGCGATTTGGCTACTGTATACATTAGTTTGCTCTGGAGCCCTCCTTCCTGAACTAAGGCAAAAATGTGTGAGCTGGAGGCTAAAAAACTGTGAGCTAGCTCACACTAACTCAGCTTAGAGGGAACACTGGTCCCCAGGTTCAATCCTGGCATCTCCAGTTAAAAGGACCAAGAAGCAAGTGATCTGAAAGACCTTCACTTGGGACTCTGAGAAGTCAGACTGTGACAGTCTGAGTGCTGATCTTGATAGACCAAAGCTCTGACAGTATAAGGAAGTAGGGTAGATGGGGGTACTGTTGCCAGCCCCAGACTGGAGAACTCCTGGAGATTTGGGGGTGGGGCTTAGGGAGGACAGGGACCTCAGTGGGTACAATGCCATAGAATCCACTTTCCGAAACATCCATTTTCTCCAGGAGAATGGGCCACTGTAGTCTGGAGACGAGACATAATTGCCAGAGATCCCCAGGCCCCACCTTGGAAACTTGCATCCCTATAGGGCAGTTTTGTTCAGGAAGAGTGTGTGGCTCAGAGATAAAGCATCTGTGTTTGCATGCAGAAGATCCCAGGTTCAACCAGCACCACTAGTTAAAAGAATCAGGTAGGAGGTGATGTGAAAGACCTTGATCTGAGACCCTGAAGAGTTGCTGCCAGGCAGAGTAAACAGGACAGACCTTGATAGACAGAGGGTCTGCATCAGTATAATGCACATATGTGAACTCTCCTGCCGCCTCACCTCCTGGAGCTGCATTTCCCAAAATCCACTGAGAAGAAATTAAGTTTAAGCCATTTGAAGTCTGTAGTATAACTATGCCCATAGTGGAGGGTAGGTTTTGAAATTCTGAGAGATGCACACTGAGCAAACTGATGCAAAATCATTGTATTTGCACTCATTTCTATTTTGAATACCCTTGATCACAGAACATAAACTCTTCTGGTCACACTACAGACAATGGAATTCCATAACTGGAAGTCCAGATGCACAGTTTGGCCCTAAAAGGAGCTATGGGATGGATCAAAACTGTAACATGGGGCAGTTTAACTCTTTATCCGTATGCTATTTCACCAGCTGAAAATGGGGAGCCCTGAGTTGCTATAAGCCCTGATAGGATACTCATATTTTTCTCTCCTGGGACTCAGACCCATAGCCGGGGGGGGGGGATTGAGGGCGACGCCTCCTGACCCCTCTCCCCTCCCCATCTCTCCCAAGCCCACATGAGCTGCCGCGTCTCTTTTTTGCCACCCAGTTGGGCTTTGTCTGAAACAAAGCCATGGTGCGCTTTTGAGCCTGAGCTGCCCCCCAGAGTTGTGCATACAGGCCTGAGGGCCCGGCTGGGGCTTTTGGGGGTTCGAGCCTTTTTCTCGATATTCAAGGGGAGATCAGCAGCTAGGCTGCTGTTTGTTCCTCCATCATGGTTGCAGTAGCCAAGCCCAGTCCTTCAGTGACTAGGCTCCAAGGAAAGCTGAGAAAACCAGTAACTTTGCTGGCGTCTGGCTCTTCTAAGCGTAGCAGGGAGGGGGCAGGAGGGTGGCTGTGGAGGGGGGCCTTCCTCTGCTGGCTGCACAGGTGCCATGATCAGAGTCACGATGAGGGGGTCCAAAAGTGGGTCAGCTCTCTCTGATCAGGCTTGCTGGGCAAGGCAAAATCGGCTGAGCTGCCAGAGCTGTGCCTTTTCATCCTCCATGTGGCTGGGCTGCTTTCTTTGTTTATCCAATGCCCCCCCCCCCCCGAGGCCAGGCCCAACTCTCAGTTCGAGCCTCCTCCTGGCCCAGGAGTGGAGAGACTATTGAGAGGAGAAGTGGAGCTGCTCTGGATTGCCTCTGGATGCCACCAGGATGACACAGGCAGCCCCAAGCCAGCAGCTGTACTTGCTTATGTATTTTAGTGATGTCAGAGGTGATGTAGACATGTCACCCCCAGTGCCCTCCCCCACAAAAAAATTTCTGGCTACAGGCCTGCTGGGACGTCAAGTAACTGGGATAGGGGGGAAAACAATGCAGGAAGAACACACATCACTGCTGGGGGCTCAGCCCCATATTGCGACCCTCCACCCACTCCAGGTGCTTTTCCAAGCCTAATGATATTTGAGTTCCAATCACAGAATTCTGACATGATGTCCTCAGTGAAAAATCAGATTGTTTTTTTAACTATAAAAAGCATTAAGAGCTAACAGCCAACAGTTGGTCAAAGAAGCAAAGCTAACTTATTTTATTTGTATGGATAAAGTTCGTCCTCTTTTTCTTTTTTGTTTTGCTGTTTGATTTCTTGCCTTCATTTTTACCACTTCCTGTTCCCCCTCCCCTGTGTTTTGGGCAAGGAAAGAGGGTGGGTTCATGGGAGGGAAGAGTCTGTTTGATAGTCAATGTGGTTTAATATATATTTTTCAAAATAAAGTTTGAATTAAAAAGTAGTGCATGTCAAGATTTGGGGGAGGCAAATTTATTTTAAAGAAGAAGATAAACAACTAATGTCTACCTATCTCATATATATTCCCACTCTTTCTCCAAAGAGCTCAGGGGGTATAAGCCTGTCTCCATTGGACCTTTACACCAATCTGGTAAGGTAGTTAGGCTAAGAGAGCTTCAAGACTGAGTGAGGATTTGAACCCAGGTCTAACCACTCTGTCAAACTGACAGAAATACACAGAGCAGATCCCCCCCCTCCCTGGAAAGCACTGACAAAGTGTTTCCCGCTGGGATCATACAGCTCAAGTGTTGCCTTTGGTATCTGACACAAAATCTGGACTTGTACTGTGAGAAAGATCCTAGCCTTTGTGTCTAGAGTGATGAGCTTGAAATTATACAGGTGCACTTGCCTTGAAGTCAGAGACAGCCCAGTTAATGGAGGTGCTCCTTTTTAAAATTGCTCAAAACGGTTTTAATAAATTCATCTCTTAAATTTTTGCAAGTCCTATTGATTAGTAAAGGCACGTTCCAGGAAGCAGCAGTGAGGAACTGGCACCAGGCCATCCGGGGACCTGACAGGGCGTGGGGATCTCAGGAGCATCTTGCTAAGTT